>NC_133177.1:60242500-60305000 GCF_049306965.1 Danio rerio
CAGATTAATCTGTCTCGAATCAAATTATCTCGAATTATCTACACACAATCTGAATTCCCAATTAGAACACTATATAGATATATAATATAGACACTATAAAATACTCTTCATGAAAATACCTAAATCACAGACAAATCCAAATGCCCAACACAAGCGAGCTGCGCTCCAGACAAGATCAGCTCGATGACGTATAATGTCCCCGACACCGCCTGTAGTCCCATTTAGCAACTTGATAGCAACCGTCTTTTTAAAGAAGCGTAACCAATTTAAAAATGCAAGAGTGTGCTGTAACTGATGTGTTTTATGTCGTAGAACAAAACGTGAAATTATCTTGAATTTGTGTTAGCCACAGACCTTATTTAAGCGATTTTACTGAAACCCCATTCAAAAAACCCATTGACTTTAGGACGAGGGAACCGGAAGTGCTAAAATGCTAACTCGCTTCCGGGTTTTTGCATACAAATTGACGTCATAGTTCCTCCACCCTATTATAAGTCTGTAAAATAAACAATCTGTGCTGATGATTGTGATAGTAAGTGTTGTATTGTCGTCTTGTATCTCAGCTTTAATGCGCTATTTGTATAATCTCATTCATACAATTTAGTACGATTTGCTTATCCACCAATGATAGCTGGGTTTAGGGGTGCCACGGCACTTTTTTATATTGTACTTTTTTTGTGCGACTGAACTTGTACGAATTAGCCACAAAACTGACAAAAGGTGAAATGGTTACATTTCCTTGTGAGAACACCTCAGTGTGGTATGGCAGGGCACAGATGTGGTCTTTCCCTCTGAGAAGGCTGTAAAACTGATGCTGATTCAGGATTCTTTATCGCAAGGGGTTCTCAACTTTTTTCACTTTGGGCCCACTTCTTTCTCTGATCAATTTTTGTAGGCCCACTTGTCTAAGATTTTCTCTAAAATATTTGTATGAAATGCTAATTTAAACCTTTATTTATCATAAATATATGTATTATATATGTATATACACACACACACACACACACACACACACACACATATATATATATATATATATATATATATATATATATATATATATATATATATATATATATATATATATAGCTCTCGGTGGACACTATGGCCGCGTACACAGATTCAAACAGAACCACAGGTTAACAGGAAGATTGCAAAAGAAAAGCTTCTGCTTTAAACCAAAGAGCATAGAATCAAGAAGGGGCGACACTCTAGGGCAATTTGGGAAACAGCCACTAGAGGGCGCGGCGGCCGTTTTGGAATGAAAACTCCAACAGAACAACAGCATACCATAAGTCTGTAAAATAAACAATTAAAAGTGCTGATGATTGTGGTAGTAAGTGCTGTATTGTCTTTCAGGTTGTATCTCAGCTTTAATGCGCTATTTAAATAAATAAATTCTGATACCGTGTGATACAAGTCTGATACCGTGTGATCGGGCCCAATTTACCCTAATACAATAGATTTATGTAAATCACGTGATCGGATCTGGACATCTCTAGTTTTAACCATAGACTGTAAAAGATATGGAAGTAGTATCCGTGACGTCACCCATAGGCAGGGCCAGGCGGAATCTGCGGACGTTTTTTGCTATTTCTGCAGAGAATTTTGGTAAAAATCTGCGGATTTCTGCGGAATTATTTTGGGAGTATCCAGCGGAGTATCATAACTAAAACCTTAATATATTAAATAAAAAGTAATAAATGACTGAATAAAAACTGAATAAATTTAGATTTACACATTTACTCAAGTAAATAAACAGAATTAATAATGGGCTAAAAATCTGCAGAAATCTGCGGAATTCTGCGGAAAATCTGCACGCGCAGATTCCGTGTGGGCCTACCCATAGGTTTCTGAAGAACCCCAAAAAAAAGCTGCTAGTAGGCGTGGCCAACCATCGCTATTTTGTTCACGCCTCATCGCGCCGACTGGAGGATAACAAAAAAGGGCAAAGGTGCGTCCTGCTGTCATTTTGCTTAGACGGCTTTTCCTATGGGAGAAAGGCTTAATTACTTCATTCCCTGCGACTCGTTTGTGTTCTGACCACTTGTGCTTGGCTGTTCACTATATCAATAGTGTTTAGTCTTTTAAAAACACTGCTGTAATACATTGAGCCACTAAACATTGGTCTTATAACGTTTTTCTACAGGAGAAAAATGGAATTACATTCAAACACTTAAAATATAGTGTGTAGTAAATGCAAGGCTATTGATGAAATCCAGGCATAACACAACGCTTCACATGACTGTTCTAGAGCATACAGCAGATCAGACTATTAGATTCTGGAGTGAATTACAGCTCTAAAGAACTTTATAAATGATCTTAGTAAAGCAAATACATGTATAGAGATGGTATATAAGTATATAACTTCACTTACCTGGGAAATGGAGACCTTGTGAATAGTTTGTGAGCACAATTAAGTGCACACAGCATCTGATAATTGTAAGAAATAATTCTAAAAGGCAGCTGACTGTGTAAAGCCACATAAAAAATAACAAAATAAGACGTCTATGCTGAGCTCAGCGGCTATTCAGCCGGAAATAGCTGAGATGAAGTAACAGCGACCAGCGAGACCTAGCTGTCACTCAAGTGGCCACGCCTTTAATTATGCAGACTTAATATAATCTAATATAAAGGAAACGGATGAGTTATAAAAAAAAATTCACCCCCCTCACAGTTGTCATGAAGCGTAATATTAGCTTTATGAACCGAAATCGCCAAATCTTTGTATCAGTCTGTAAACATCTTTTTCCTTTGCTGTAAAGTCGGTCATTTTAAAAGTGGGCTCAATAGAAATCTGCTCTATATGGAGCCAGGACTAGCCGAATTTCCATGAATTGAGGTTTCAGTTACTTCCGTATTTGCTTCATGAGGGAGAGCGGGAGGTTGCCGCTTGGTTTTAACTCAAGGTTGGGTGAAATATTGACAAACATGTTATTTTTAGTGTAGTTTTAAGTGTATTTTGAGAATAGATTAGATGTACTTGTCGTAAAACAAGATGTTAAAATTAAAATGTCTTTCTGGTTTCTCTTGATTTGAAAACATCTACACTGCATGACAAAAGTCTTGTTGACCCCAGTTATAAGAGCAACAAATAATAACTTGACTTCTGGTCGATCATTTGTAAATGTGTCAGGAGGTGGATTTGTCTGATGAATCATCTGTTGATCTGCATCCCAATCATCACACATACTGCAGAAGACCTACTGGAACCTGCATGAAGCCAAGATTCTTACAGAAATCAGTCAAGTTTGGTCAAGGTAAAGTCATGGTTTGGGGTTATATTCAGTATGGAGGCGTGCGAGAGATCTGCAATATCATCAGCCTGAGGTGTCAAGACATTTGTGCTGCCCATTACATTACAAACCACAGGAGAGGGACAATTCTCCAGCAGGATAGCGCTCCTTCTCATACTTCAGCCTCCACAGCAAAGCTCCTAAAAGCAAAGAAGGTCAAGCTGCTCCAGGATTGGCCAGTCCAGTCACCAGATATGAACATTATTGAGCATGTCTGGTGTTTGATGAAGGAGGAGGCATTGAAGATGAACACAAAGACTCTTGATGAACTCTGGGAGTCCTGCAGGAACACTTTCTCTGCCATTCCAGATGACTTTATTAATCAGTGATTTGAGTCATGTCAGAGATGTATGGATGCAGTCCTCCAAGCTCATGATGGAGTCAGACACAATATTCATTCTGTCTCCACTGCAGCAGGACTTTATCTTCTATACTGGACATTATTTCTGTTCAGTGACGAGACTTTAGTCTAAGCAGAGTCAGACCTTACTGTCCTAATCAAATCATTAATAATCAAGACATGATCAGATTTTATTGTGCTCAAATAAGCAAAATCTAGAGGCATTTGCCTTTCATAGAAGACACTACTGATACCAAATGAAAACCTAGAAGTCAAGTTATTATTTGTTCTTCCTAACACTTAAATATGTGACTACTTTTGTCACGTATAGTGTAGATATTAGTCATTAGTCAAACAAGGCAAAAATACTAAGGATGAAGATCTACTTTTTTGCTCAGCAGATGAATGTGTGTGACTGCTGATGGTTGAAAACAGGTATAACAAATATAAGCGTGTGTCCTTTAAAAATGACAAGGCCTAATAAAGCAATAATGAAAGACATACGCTCACGGGCCACTTTATTAGGTACACCTGTGGAACTGCTCGTTGTTGCAAATTTCTAATCAGCCAATCACATGGCAGCAACTCAATGCATTTAGACATGTAGACATGGTCAAGACGATCTGCTGCAGTTCAAAGCGAGCATCAGAATGGGGAAGAAAGGGGATTTAAGTGACTTTGAACGTGGCATGGTTGCTGGTGCCAGACGAGCGGGTCTGAGTATTTCAGAAACTGCTGATCTACTGGGATATTCACGCACAACCATCTCTAGGGTTTACAGAGAATGGTCTGACAAAGAGAAGATATCTAGTGAGCGGCAGTTCTGTGGGCGCAAATGCCTTGTTGATGCCAGAGGTCAGAGGAGAATGGGCAGACTGGTTCCAGCTGATAGAAAGGCAACAATAACTCAATTAAGCACTCGTTACAACGCTCTGCAGAAGAGCATCTCTGAACACACAACACGTCCAACCTTGAGGCGGATGGGCTACAGCAGCAGAAGACCACACCGGGTGCCGCTCCTGTCAGCTAAGAACAGGAAACTGAGGCTACAATTCACACAGGCTCACCAAAACTGGACAATAGAAGATTGGAGAAACGTTGCCTGCTCTGATGAGTCTCCATTTCTGCTGACACATTCAGATGCTCGGGTCAGAATATGGCATCAACAACATGAAAGCATGGATCCATCCTGCCTTGTATCAACAGTTCAGGCCAATGGTAGTGGAGAAATGGTGTAGGGGAAATTTTCTTGGCACACTTTGGGCTCATTAGTACCAATTGAGCATCATGTCAACGCCACAGCCTACCTGAGTATTGTTGCTGACCACGTCCATCCCTTTATGAGCACAGTGTCCCCATCTTTTAATGGCTACTTCCAGCAGGATAACACACCATGTCATAAAGCGTGAATCATCTCAGACTGGTTTCTTGAACATGACAATGAGTTCACTGTACTCAAATGGCCTCCACAGTTACCAGATCGCAATCCAGTAGAGCACCCATAGGATGTGTTGGAACTGGCGTTAAAATCTGCAGCAGCTGTGTGATGCTATCAAGTCAATATGGAGCATAATCTCTAAGAGATAATTTCCAGTAGCTTGTTGAATCTATGCCACGAAGGATTAAGGCAGTTTTGAAGGCAAAAGGGGGTCCAACATGGAAGGTGTACCTAATAAAGTGGCCGGTGAGTGTAAATACTACAATTAACAGTGGATGAAACACATTTAACATGAGTAAAGTTATGCACACATCATACCTCATATTTTCACAATCAGTAAACAAACATCACGGAAACACTCGCCAAATGTAAAACCGAGAAGAGAAATAGACTTATACAGCTTGCATCTTGATATGCATGAAGAAGTGTTCATTTCTGAGGGTTTAAAGGTGATGTTTAAACAGGAGGAAGCAAATGACGGCACTTCTGATCCAATCAGTTTTTATTGTTGGTTTGTTTTGAGTTTAATAAAGAACAAAAACACATCAACAAACGAGAAGTGAAGCATAAAAACATCAAAGTTTGACCTCGGGAATCAAAATCTCTCACCGTTTCATAAAAAGGTCCACACGTACGCTCAGGTTATTATACGAAACACACACTTCCATGTCAGTTCGGCTGAGTTAATGTACAAAAACAATACTGAAGATGGTTTTTCAATATGATCAGACATTAGAATTAAATTTCTTGTCATAAAAAAGCAAGGAATAAATGAGTGAAAACAACCAAACATTCAGTTTATATACAGAAGACGTCCGTCTATGCTAGCTCACATAAAAAAAGAAGAGGAGCAGAATGATGGATTATTGGACATCAGGGTAAATGAGGAATACAACTATTATTAATAAAGACAGAGAAAACAGATTTATTCAGGAAAAAACTCAAATATTTTCAGAAATTTGCAACACATCTGTCCAAAACCCAATAGTATCTGGACGCAGCCTTGATGATGCAAGCTGAGATTGAATCTCTCTCACTCATTGGAGCTAGTGACGTCACTGTGAGGGGAGGGGTTAGGTGAGCGCATTAAAAGGCATTGCATGCAGCTCAGATTGCACTGCGCCAGGTCTGCATCCAGACCCCTCTCCCAAAACCTGATGTTCCCTACGTAGACGGCATCCTAACAGAGATTGAGAAGCCTGTTTTGTGTCACAAAATCTGGTAATTCAATGTTAAAAACACTTTGTTTGATTTTAAAGAGCACCTATGATGAAGATCATCTTTTGTAAGCTGACAGAAAAGTAGGTATAGTGTGTCCACAGGCATATTAGAGAGATAGAAACACAATTGGGGTGTGTGTGTGTGTGTGTGGGGGGGGGGGGGGGGGGTAAAGAAGTAAAGAATGGGGGGTGGGATCGTGGATAAAAGTGAAGAGCTGGGGGGAATCGTGGAGGAAAGTGAAGAGCTGCGGGGGTGTGGGGTTGGGTGGTGGGGGGTTGTTGTTGGTTTGGGGGGTGGGAGGAGACAGGGTGGGGGGACAAATGGGTAAACAAATGGGGGGTGGGGGTGGGGGGGGGTGTTAGATGTGTGGGCCCTTTGAATCGTCCTAACTCACAAACCCCCACTAGCGGCACCCCTGTGTGTGTGTGTGTGTGTGTGCTGCAAACGGCATTTGTGTGTGACTCATCATATCAGAAAGGCTTGAATAAACTCCACAAATACATCAAACAAACTTACTTGGTATTTTTGACTAATGAGCTGTACTTTAGCTTCATTCGAGTCTGGCTCTATCAGTGACTGCTGTTTATCTGACAACTCATGATGAGAAGCACACACACATGTGGGAGTGGTGGGCGGGGAGAACCAGCTCATTTGCATTTAAAGCCACAGGCTACAAAAACAACTACAGTGTCTTTCAGACACTAAAATGGGCAGATTCTGGAGGCTATAATAAATGATCGGATGGGTATTTTGAGCTGAAACTTAACAGACACATTCTGGAAACACCAAAGGCTTATCTTACATCTTGTAAAAGGGGTAAAAATAGGTGCCCTTTAAAATAAGCCAACAGAAATACAATGCATTAATTGCATAAATTATTATAAATGTTTTATTATAATCCCACACTCTAGCTTTAATTGCATTCTAAAATTATTCAGAAAAAAAATACCAAATTAATTAGATCTGAAATTATTTAGGAAAAAAATAACCACAAGTCGTCTAGATGGAAAGCTTGCTAATTTTAATAACAGATCCATAAATGAAACAATCAACATTTTTGCTTGCTTTTTGTCTCATTTTGCAAAACAAATAATGAAGCATTCTTAAATCAAGACACATCTACTAGAGAAGCTATGAAATGTATTCAAATGGTGTTTTGTAAAAACAAATAGTCAGAAAAACAACTTATTTTTTGACCTCACTGACACATTTTCTACAAATATTGAGTTTTTTTTCTAAATAATACTTAATAGTGATATTCAGCTTTTTTATTTTCAAAAACACCTCATTTAAATACAGAAAAATAACTAGAATTTATTTTCCTGACCTCACTAGCGTATATTTTGTGAGAATATTTTATTTATTTTAAGGTCATTTTGCATTTTAAGCACACAGCCATTATGCATCTTTATTATGCATCTTAATTTAAGATTTGTATACATACTTGGACTGGAAAATGAGACAAAAACCCATTTGAGCACTGAAAAAAAAACAGGTAGGAAAAGTATTTTCTGCTGTATGTGATTGTTAAAAAATGAATGAGGTTCTGAAATGTTCAAAAAATGCACAAACAAAAAAATGCATTTATGTATTTGAAATAGCACGCGGGCACACACACAAAAAGAAGTCAAGATCAGAAACCCGAAAAACACTCCGGCTAAAATACTACGTAAACAAAACTCGGCTTCTCACATTGCTGCTTGTTAAAGTGTGTTAAAATACATTTCATTAAGAATGTGCTCATGCATAAACCTCCTGCAAGGCTTGGGTCTCAGTTTCAGGTCAGTTTCTGATGTGTCCTGAATAATAATAATAATAATAATAATAATAATAATAATAGCTGTGGTTTAATGATCCTGACAGATGTAGAAATCGCTGTCGCCTCTTTTAGGACTCAGACTGGGCACAAAGAAGATGGGTTACCCCACATGAAAACATGCTATAGTCATTTATTGTAAATGGTATAGTGTTTTTCAACTATACTGTAGTATGATGCACCCTCAGAAATAAAGGAACAAAAGCTGTCACTGTGGTGGCACCCTTTCAAAAGGTACATTTCTGCACTTTTTAGGTACAATATGGACCATTTAGTTTCTAATTTGTTTCATTAATATGTACCCTTAGCACAATAAATGTACACATAACAAAAAAATAAGTCTCTGATGTCCCTAGAGAGTGTGTGTGTAGTTTCAGCTCAAATTACTACACAGATAATATTTTCTAACTCTCTGCAATTGACCCTTTTAGGATTTGATCCTAATTGTGGTGTTTTGATGACTGTCGCTTTAAATTTAAATGAGACTATACTTTTTTTCAGAAAAGGGCGGGGCTATAAATGCATGTGTGTCAGCATAGTGGCAGATTTAAAACTCTAATGGGGAGTGGCTGCTTCTCCCTTAGGGTTGTTTATGCTAATGAGGGAGAAATGGTCACTAGTGGGCGGGGCTTTTTTCCATCTGATGACTTGTACAAAGGGAGAATGTCAATCAAAGTGTTTCTGCAGACTGTTTTGATCATGTCTGATTATTTAAAATAGGATTAATTTATTTTGACCATTAGAGACTGGTTATATACACACATTGCTGACACACAACTGTGTTTAAACCCCTCAAAAAGTGATTTTCGCATAATAGGTTTCCTGCTAAAGTGTAATTTATTTCTGAGAAAGTGCTTATTCATTGTTATTGAATGCTCCGGCATATTGTATTAACTGTAGTCAACTGATAAACACAGCAATACTGAAGTTAGTTTTTACTACAGTAATCTGTGGTGTATTGTTGTAAAGTTTAAACTATAGTTTGTGAAAACTACAGTATTGGGTCATTTGTTTATATTACTAAGTGTTGTGTTTACATAACCGCTATATAATTGCCACAAAATATCAATTAGGGTAGTTGTTGTGTTACCATAGCAACTATAGAATCACCACAACAGATCAATAAATATAATTGTTGTGTTGTCATAGCAACTATAGAATCATGACAGCATATCAAAATACAAGTTGCTGTTACCATAGCAACTGTAGAATCACCACAACAGATCAATTACTATAGTTGTTGCGTTCCCATAGCAACTGTAGAATTGCCACAACATATCAATTACGATAGTTGTGTTACCATAGCAACTGTAGAATGGCCACAACATATCAACTACGATAGTTGTTTTGTTACCATAGCAACTGTAGAATCACCACAACATATCAATTATGATAGTTGTGTTACTATAGCAACTGTAGAATTGCCACAACATATCAACTCTTATAGTTGTTGTGTTACCGTAGCAGCTGTAGAATCACCACAACAGATCAATTACTATTGTTGTGTTACCATAGCAACTATAGAATCACCCTAACAGATCAATTACTGTAGTTGTTGTGTTACCATAGCAACTATAGAATCGCCACAACAGATCAATTACTGTAGTAGTTGTTTTACCATAGCAACTACAGAATGACCACAACATATCAATTACTATAGTTGTGTTACCATAGCAATTATAGAATTCCTGCAGCAGATCAATTACTATAGGTGTTGTATTACCATAGCAACTGTAGAATCAACACAAAAGATCAATTACGATAGTTGTTGTGTTACCATAGAAACTAAAGAATCACCACAACAGACCAATTACTGTAGTTGTTGTTACCATAGCAACTGTAGAATTGCCATAACAGGTCTATTACTATAGTAGTTGTGTTACCATAGCAACTATAGAATTGCCACAGCAGATCAATTACTATAGATGTTGTGTTACCATAGCAACTATAAAATCAACACAACAGATCAATTACTTAAAATGTTGTGTTACCATAGCAACTGTAGAATCACCACCACAGATGAATTTAAAACAGATTACACAAAACAATTACACTCTAAAATTCCTGGCTTATTTCAACCCAATTCTGGGTGTAATACGAACCAAACCAACTGCTGGCTAAATTTTTGGGAATTAAAATTTAACCCGATATTTGGGTTAGTCCATATTTTACCCAATTTGGGTTTTAATAACTCAGCATTTCTTACAGTGTAATTGTTCAAAAACACTCCAGTATTTACTGTAAATGACTATAGTATTTTTTCTTATGGCATGTTTAAAGTGACACATGACAAGCACCTGTCAATCATCTCTGATTCATTTGCTTCATCATATTTATCTATCTGTCTGAAATGGTAAATAAAGTGATTCGAACTTCACCCCAAAATAAAGAACAAAAGATTACATCTTGCATAAAGAAATTAGGATTTAAAAAATATTGCAGTAATCACAATGAGTTATTACAATTTTCAAGCATATATTTTTAAATGTTAACCTGTTTTAATCGTCAACCATGGAAGAATTTGTTATGCTAAATTTAAATGATGAAAAAAATGTATAATTTAAACAAAATAATACTTTGACAGGAGAAAAAACAGGCGTTCTTTACGCAAAAAAACAATGTCTTTTAATTTTGGGGCTCATTAAAGACCTGCATGTTGCCTTTTCTTCATTATAGTAAAACATAACAGCTTTCACTACATTTCTAGTCCAACATTTCACAATAATGGAAGATCTGAAATACAAACCAAACAATCAGCAAACACTCAACATGATGAAGAAGAAGATGAGGAGCACAGGAATTGATGATTGTGCCGTTAAAAGGCTCGAAGAGCGTCTTATTTTACAAATTAAGGTTGACGTTCTTTCATTTTGGGCATTTTGGACATTCAGTATTTCATTAAAGCATTACGTTCCCAAAAAATCTAAAGCCAAACAAAAATCATGAGATATTAAAACCGAAAACTACCCAAAAACAAAAGATCAAGAGCAGAATGAGGCGTTAATTTCGCCTGTCTGCGTGAAATAACCTTCAGTCGAGATGAAAAACATTAGGTATGATAATTAGAGCTAAAAACAGGTAAAAATCAAACGAAACTGTTTCTGTCCTTTCCATCTGTCTCACTTCCTCTGACCTGGAAACACAGGAACAGATGTCAAAGGGTCATAGGCCACGCCTCCTGCACGTTAGCTCCGCCTCCTGTGGTTTAATCCCGCCCCCTGTGCCCAGATCCATGTCTTCGATGTCTCCGGTGTTCGCGCCGAGATCTGTGGTGTTGCCGACGGTAGCGGTGAGCTCGCCGTGCTGGAGGAGAGACAACAGTCACATGACCACACTTGATTTGCATAAGCATCCATGCATAATTTTTTGTGATAGTAAATCAAACCTTTGGCCAATAATACAGTTATCCTTTCGCACATATAAGAGCAATGAAGCAGCAGAGATTTGATATACAGTAGCTATACATCACTCAATGCGAGTTACTGTATATATTATGCAAATTAGGTTAATATATTAAACATTATATAGACTAGAGCAGGGCTGACCAACCCTGTTCCTGGAGAGCCACCCTCCTGCAGATTTCAGTTGCAACCCATATCAAACACACCTGAACCAATTAATTAGGACCTGAACACCACGTGATAATTACAGGCAGGTGTGTTTGATATGGGTTGCAACTGAAATCTGCAGGAGGGTGGCTCTCCAGGAACAGGGTTGGCCACCCCTGGACTAGAGAGCTATGCAATTATACATGTTACATTTTTAATCAGGTTAATAATTAATCAAACTGTTGACATGTACTATATAGTAAATATTAACCTATGTGTTGCATATACACAGACACACCACTTCATATAAAGCTTTACTTATCTGTTATACACTAAAAAGTGGGATTTAATATACACTCGCCGGCCACTTTATTAGGTACACCTTACTAGTACCGGCTTGGACCCCCTTTTGCCTTCAGAGCTGCTTTAATACTTCGTGGCATAGATTCAACAAGGTACTGGAAATATTCCTCAAAGACTTTTGTCCATATTGACATGATAGCAAATTCTGACCCGACCATCCGAATGTGTCAGCAGAAATGGAGACTCATCAGAGCAGGCAACGTTTCTCCAATCTTCTATTGTCCAGTTTTGGTGAGCCTGTGTGAATTGTAGCCTCAGTTTCCTGTTCTTAGCTGACAGGAGCGGCACCCGGTGTGGTCTTCTGCTGCTGTAGCCCATCTGCCTCAAGGTTGGACGTGTTGTGTGTTCAGAGATGCTCTTCTGCAGAGCTCGATTGTAGCGAGTGTTTATTTGAGTTACTGTTGTCTTTCTATCAGCTGGAACCAGTCTGGTCATTCTCCTCTGATGCTCCTCTGGCATCAACAATGCAATAGCGCCCACAGAACTGCCACTCACTGGATATTTTCTCTTTTTCAGATCATTCTCTGATAATTGTGCGTGAAAATGCCAGTAGAACAGCAGTTTCTGAAATACTCAGACCAGCCCGTCTGGCACCGACAACCATACCACGCTCAAAGTCACTTAAATCAGGAATTCTCAACCAGTGGGCCTCAGCGATCCTGCAGGTGGGCTGCGAGATAGCTTAAAATTAACTCTCAATATTAAACTTTAATTTTCATCATTAATAATAAATTGATCAAAGTAGTGGTCTATCTCCTGTTCTCTGATTGATTAGTTCAAACGGAAAATCAGCCTCAGTTCATTTTTTGTTAATAATAATTTTAAAACGTATTACTGTTTATTTACAATGAAACAGCTCCAAATGAACATACTTAGTAATTTAGGGAATTTTTTTGGGGGTGGGGGGTTTCCCTTATTAAGGTGGGCTTATCCTTTATTTTCACATCCCAATGTTGCTGCGATAAGTGCATATCCAACTTTATACATAAGAGTTGGAGAAGAATATTTTCTATATTATGTGATGGAAAAAAAAAAACAAGGCAGACACGATTTAGATAAAGTTGGAAATATGTACAATTTTATGTACAGATATTTGTGATATCTAACATGACCTATGAATCACACAGCTAAGATCTGCTATATTACTGTAAGTATATACTGTATTTATGCAGGTAAAGTTGAATACTACATATCAAACTTTCAGTATATCGTTGGGTGACAATATAGTTTAATTTAAAACAGTGTAACAATATTATAGTACTTCAGTATTCCACAATAGTATTTATTTAACCCTCATCCATTCTGTTTTGTTCTCCAAACTATCTCTTGTGTGTGAATATGATTATTAAACACACTTTAATAACTGTGTTTCAGTACATTTCGATACTTTCTTTTCTTACTAATTAGTTTTTTATTTATTCATTTTCTTGTCGGTTTACTCCCTTTATTAATCCAGGGTCGCCACAGCGGAATGAACCACCAACTTATCCAGCACATTTTTACATCCACACATTCATTCACACTCATACACTATGGACAATTTAGCCTACCCAATTCACCTGTACTGCATGTGTTTGGACTGTGGGGGAAATCGGAGCACCCGGAGGAAACCAGCGCAAACGCAGGGAGAACATGCAAACTCCATACAAAAATGCCAACTGACCCAGCCGAGGCTCGAACCAGCGACCTTCTTGCTGTGGGGCGACAGCACTACCTACTGCGCCACTGCGTCACCCTAATTAGTTTTTATTATTGCTATTTTAATGGATTTAGCTCTAAATATTTTACTCTTTCACTTAATTTTGATAAATAAATAAAAAATCTAAACAATTTTTACGATACTTTTAAAAATGATATACATCTCAAAATGTTTTAAAATAAAAAATAAGCATGCATGTTGATTTTTTTTCAACCAAAACCCTGATATAAATACCAAAAATAAATTAGCATATATTTTTTTTTACAAAAAAAATAGAAAATATATTTTAAAAATTATTCAAATTCAATTAAATGCATTTATTTATGTGATTATGTGTTATATTTTTTATTACTGTATTATGCACTGGATCAAAGTGCATAGTGTCTTTGTTGCCTTCTTATAATAATAATAATAATTATATATATATATATATATATATATATATAAAATGAACAAGCATTGCCACTAGAGGGACCTACAAAACCCATTAAAGAATCTAAACCTAGAAAGAACAAATGAACTGAAATTTAAAGGGGCAGTTCACCCAAAAATCATATTTGTGTCATCATTTCCTCACCCTCCACTTGTTCCAAACCGGTCTGACTTTATTTTATCTGTTGAACACAACTTAATACATTAATAAATTGTTATATTTTGTAAATAAACAAATATTTTTATTTATAATAAACATAATAATTTATAGGGGGGGGGGGGGGGTTGCCTCAGTACAGCTTTATGTCTAGTAATGTCCCTGGGTTTGGGTTAACTTTAACGGTATGGGTATATGACGATCATATAATTGATGACTTTGCAGCAAAAAAGGCAAGAAAAATCCAGATCGAGGGGTCCAGGGTGCCATTTAAACTAGAACCACCACTGTAAAGGATAGATTTGAACCTTAAACCCACTAAAATACACTCAAGTAACTTATTTATGTGTGTATACCAATTTGAACCACTTTGATCAACACTTTTTTTCCATGTCAAAGTGACCTGAGGAGAATGTTTTCATACTGATCATAAAGCAGCGGATGTGACTGTAGACTCACATTTGGTGCAGATGATCTTGGGTCTCTCCCAGGTCCCGTTGGGCCGGCATCGGACGGTGGGCACGTGTCTCTGGAAGAAGCCGTCAGCGCACTGGTATCGCACTACAGCGTGGATGTCATAGTGCGAGCGTCTGCGGCCCACTAGATAGGCGTTATCTATAGCTGGAGGAGTGCCACACATCACTGCGCACGCACACGAGCACACACACACACACACACACACACACACACACACACACACACACACACACACACACACACACACACACACACAGATTCGATCATGAGCTCATCTAATCAAACCGACCCTTAACATTCAATATTTTCATTTTAATCTTGTGTGTCAGCATCTTCAGTTGGTTATTGATAGGGTATGTTACATCTTTTCATTTTAACTTTTCATTACTAGTTTCAAGGTAAACCTTGGTAAATTGTCTGATGGTTAGTGTTAACTTTTTTATAATTTGTGTTAAAGTTCATTATCATTAAAACCATGATTGATTAATGCAATTTTGAAAACTCACGCTAAGTCCTGTAACAAGAGCTAATCGTGAACGGCTGCAATGAACATACATTTATATATATTTTTACAACAGTTCTGTCTGGTTCTTGAATCTGATTGGCTTACATATACATATATATACATATATATATACATATATTTATATATATATATCCATATATATACATACATAAGCCAATCAGATTCAAGAACCAGACAAAACTGTTGTATAAATATATATAAATGTATGTTCATTGCAGCCATATATATTTATATATATATATATATATATATATATATATAAATATATATATATATATATATATATATATATATATATATATATATATATATATATTTACATATACACACACACACACACACACACCCACACACACACACACACACACACATATATATATATGTATATATATATTTATTTATTCAGCATTTCCTAAACACATCATACTCATGACCTTAAATAGGAAAAAGTCACCAAATTAAAGTAAAAAAAGTGTTTCTAGCAGATTGACCCAGAGCCTGATCATCACGGATGAACCTTCATTTGTAGCGCACTGATCTGAATACTCAACATTACAGGAAGCCAAATGTGTTTTTTTTTTACGTTAACCTTTTCAGTGAAATGGAGTTTTGGCACCGGCGCTGCCTCTTCAGACAATGATCCTGATTTCCATAGGCTCGAAGCCACAGTCTCAGCCGTAAATCTGCTCTCTGGCGTCACTGACACAACACCACAGAGATCCTGGATGTGCCACAAAAGACGGCCATCGTGGGAATTGAGCTTAAATCCACAATATCAATGGGGTTGGAAAACTGAGAGCTCCTTGTGCTGGAATCACAGCACTGAAAGCACCGAGAAGCTGATCTCCAGACTCACACCAGAAGCCCAGCACACGGAGAGACTGCAATAGTGAAACTGACGCTCACTGGACACATCCATAGACATTGTTAAAAATGCTGGGTAAAACACAACGCCTTCATGTAGTTCCAACATAAATTAAGCTAACTTAATCATTTTTTTCAATTCAATTCAATTCAATTCAATTCAGCTTTATTTGTATAGCGCTTTTACATTGTAGATTGTGTCAAAGCAGCTTCACATAAATGGTCATAGTAACTGGATCAGGGTAGTTCAGTTTTTTAGTGTTTAAGTTTAGTTTAGCTCAGTTAAGTGTGGTTTGAAGTCATTGAGAGTCCAAACACTGAAGAGCAAATTTATTGATGAGTAGCTCTACAGATCTTGAACCATGCAAGCCAGTGGCGACAGCGGAGAGGGAAAAAAAACTTCACCAATAGGAGAGTGAAGAAAAAAACCTTGAGAGAACCAGACTCAGTTAGGCACGACCAATTTATTTTCTCCGCTGGCCAAAAGTCTTGTGTAGAGCTGCAGGTTTTACAAATTTAAGTTAATCAAACATAAAACATTTAAGTTGTCTGCCAAAAAGTATTGTGTTCTTTTAACTCATTTAAATAAGTAGTTTGGACAAGAAGCAAAAGTCATTTTTTGAGTGCACACAAACGCACTTTTCCATTCTGAGAACAAGAACAAAAAGAAGGCAGGGCTGACGCGTCCATAGAGGCGACCTAGGGTGGCAGAATAGAGAGGACGGTCCCCGACAATACCCTCACCTCTCACGCCCTCAGTTATATCCGTGTCTAGGGCAGCAGAATAGAGAGGGCGGCATACCCGACACTACCCTCACCTCTCACACCCTCAGTTATATCCGTGTCTAGGGCAGCAGAATAGAGAGGGCGGCGTACCCGACACTACCCTCACCAACCACACCCTCAGTTATATCCGTGTCTAGAGCGGCAGAATAGACAGGACGGCGTCCCCAACACTATCCTCACCTCTCACACCCTCAGTTATATCCGTGTCTAGGGCGGCAGAATAGAGAGGGCGGCGTACCCGACACTACCCTCACCTCTCACACCCTCAGTTATATCCTTGTCTAGGGCGGCAGAATAGAGAGGGCGGCGTACCCGACAATACCCTCACCTCTCACACCCTCAGTTATATCCACGTCTAGGGCAGCGTGCACGACAGTACCCACACCACCCGCGCCCTTATTATTATGTCTAGGGCGGCAGAATAGAGAGGGTGGCGTGCGCAACACTACCCTCACCTCTCACACCCTCAGTTATATCCGTGTCTAGGGCGGCAGAATAGAGAGGGCAGCGTCCCCGACACTACCCTCACCTCTCATGCCCTCAGTTATATCCGCGTCTAGGGCGGCATGCGCGACAGAACCCTCACCACCCGCGCCCTTATTATCACGTCTAGGGCGGCAGAATAGAGAGGGTGGTGTGCGCAACACTACCCTCACCTCTCACACCCTCAGTTATATCCGTGTCTAGGGCGGCAGAATAGACAGGACGGCGTCCCCAACACTACCCTCACTTCTCACACCCTCAGTTATATCTGCGTCTAGGGCGGCGTGCGCGACACTACCCTCACCACCTGCGCCCTTATTATCACATCTAGGGCGGCAGAATAGAGAGGGCGAGATCCGCGACACTACCCTCACCTCTCACACCCTCAGTTATATCCGTGTCTAGGGTGGCAGAATAGAGAGGGCAGCGTCCCCGACACTACCCTCACCTCTCACACCCTCAGTTATATCTGCGTCTAGGGCAGCGTGCGCGACACTACCCTCACCACCTGCGCCCTGATTATCACATCTAGAGTGGCAGAATAGAGAGGGCGGCGTACCCGACACTACCCTCACCTCTCACACCCTCAGTTATATCAGTGTCTAGGTCGGCAGAATAGAGAGGGTGGCGTACCCGACACTACCCTCACCTCTCACGCCCTCAGTTATATCTGCGTCTAGGGCGGCATGCGCGACAGAACCCTCACCACCCGCGCCCTTATTATCACGTCTAGGGCGGCAGAATAGAGAGGGTGGTGTGCACAACACTACCCTCACCTCTCACACCCTCAGTTATATCCGTGTCTAGGGCGGCAGAATAGACAGGCTAGCGTCCCCTACACTACCCTCACCTCTCACACCCTCAGTTATATCCGCGTCTAGGGTGGCAGAATAGAGAGGGCAGCGTCCCCGACACTACCCTCACCTCTCACACCCTCAGTTATATCTGCGTCTAGGGCAGTGTGCGCGACACTACCCTCACCACCTGCGCCCTGATTATCACATCTAGGGCGGC
This sequence comes from Danio rerio, assembly GCF_049306965.1. Lineage (NCBI taxonomy): Eukaryota > Metazoa > Chordata > Actinopteri > Cypriniformes > Danionidae > Danio > Danio rerio. The sequence continues at coordinate 60,260,961 of NC_133177.1, forward strand.
AGAATAGATAGGGCGAGATCCGCGACACTACCCTCCCCACCCGCACCCTCAGCTATATCCGTGTCTAGGGTGGCAGAATAGAGAGGGCAGCATCCCCGACACTACCCTCACCTCTCACACCCTCAGTTATATCTGCGTCTAGGGCAGCGTGCGCAACACTACCCTCACCACCTGCGCCCTGATTATCACATCTAGGGTGGCAGAATAGAGAGGGCGGCATACCCGACACTACCCTCACCTCTCACACCCTCAGTTATATCCGCGTCTAGGGCGGAAGAATAGAGAGGGCGGCGTACCCGACACTACCCTCACCTCTCACACCCTTAGTTATATCCGCGTCTAGGGCAGCATGCGCTACAGAACCCTCACCACCCGCGCCCTTATTATCACGTCTAGGTCGGCAGAATAGAGAGGGTGGTGTGCGCAACACTACCCTCACCTCTCACATCCTCAGTTATATCCGTGTCTAGGGCGGCAGAATAGACAGGACGGCGTCCCCAACACTACCCTCGCCTCTCACACCCTCAGTTATATCCGCGTCTAGGGTGGCGTGCGCGACACTACCCTCACCACCTGCGCCCTGATTATCACATCTAGGGTGGCAGAATAGAGAGGGCGGCATACCCGACACTACCCTCACCTCTCACACCCTCAGTTATATCCGCGTCTAGGGCGGAAGAATAGAGAGGGCGGCGTACCCGACACTACCCTCACCTCTCACACCCTTAGTTATATCCGCGTCTAGGGCGGCATGCGCTACAGAACCCTCACCACCCGCGCCCTTATTATCACGTCTAGGTCGGCAGAATAGAGAGGGTGGTGTGCGCAACACTACCCTCACCTCTCACATCCTCAGTTATATCCGTGTCTAGGGCGGCAGAATAGACAGGACGGCGTCCCCAACACTACCCTCGCCTCTCACACCCTCAGTTATATCCGCGTCTAGGGTGGCGTGCGCGACACTACCCTCACCACCTGCGCCCTGATTATCACATCTAGGGTGGCAGAATAGAGAGGGCGGCATACCCGACACTACCCTCACCTCTCACACCCTCAGTTATATCCGTGTCTAGGGCGGCAGAATAGAGAGGGCGGCGTACCCGACACTACACTCACCTCTCTCACCCTCAGTTATATCCACGTCTAGGGCAGCGTGCGCGACAGTACCCACACCACCCGCGCCCTTATTATCACGTCTAGGGCGGCAGAATAGAGAGGATGGTGTGCACAACACTACCCTCACCTCTCACACCCTCAGTTATATCCGCGTCTAGGGTGGCAGAATAGAGAGGGCAGCGTCCCCGACACTACCCTCACCTCTCACACCCTCAGTTATATCTGCGTCTAGGGCGGCATGCGCGACAGAACCCTCACCACCTGCGCCCTGATTATCACATCTAGGGCAGCAGAATAGAGAGGGCGAGATCCGCGACACTACCCTCCCCACCCGCACCCTCAGTTATATCCGTGTCTAGGGTGGCAGAATAGAGAGGGCAGTGTCCCCGACACTACCCTCACCTCTCACACCCTCAGTTATATCTGCGTCAAGGGCAGCGTGCGCGACACTACCCTCACTACCTGCGCCCTGATTATCACATCTAGGGTGGCAGAATAGAGAGGGCGGCATACCCGACACTACACTCACCTCTCACACCCTCAGTAATATCCGTGTCTAGGGCGGCAGAATAGAGAGGGCGGCGTACCCGACACTACCCTCACCTCTCACACCCTCAGTTATATCCACGTCTAGGGCAACGTGCGCGACAGTACCCACACCACCCGCGCCCTTATTATCACGTCTAGGGCAGCAGAATAGAGAGGGTGGTGTGCGCAACACTACCCTCACCTCTCACACCCTCAGTTATATCCGTGTCTAGGGCGGCAGAATAGACAGGACGGCGTCCCCAACACTACCCTCACCTCTCACACCCTCAGTTATATCCGCATCTAGGGCGGCGTGCGCAACACTACCCTCACCACCAGCGCCCTTATTATCACATCTAGGGCGGCAGAATAGAGAGGGCGAGATCCCCGACACTACCCTCACCTCTCACACCCTCAGTTATATCCGTGTCTAGGGTGGCAGAATAGAGAGGGCAGCGTCCCCGACACTACCCTCACCTCTCACACCCTCAGTTATATCCGTGTCTAGGGTGGCAGAATAGAGAGGGCAGCGTCCCCGACACTACCCTCACCTCTCACACCCTCAGTTATATCTGCGTCTAGGGCAGCGTGCGCGACACTACCCTCACCACCTGCGCCCTGATTATCACATCTAGGGTGGCAGAATAGAGAGGGCGGCATACCCGACACTACCCTCACCTCTCACACCCTCAGTTATATCCGCGTCTATGGCAGCGTGCGTGACACTACCCTCACCACCCGCGCCCTTATTACCACCCTTTAAGTACCAATGTGTACCTTTTGAATAGGTACCACTGGAGTATCACCAGCGATATTTTACATGTCAAAATTGGAGCCCTTTATGTTTGAATAGTCCAATTAAATCTCACCTGTTCCCTTCTTGCAGACGTAAGGGAGATTGTAGTTGCAGGGCACATCGTTCCACTTTCCGTCCTCTCTAGTGATCATCACCACACAATCCTCTCCACCAGCGAAGAAATTATCCGGCTGATTCTCACGCCAGTTCTCATACACCTACGAAAGAAAGTAGAAACACAGTAAACACAAACAAACCTGTGAATTAAAGTGGCATTTGCCTGAATCAATCAATAAAACAGACAACAATAGCATGTCAACAATTAAATCTGATTATTACATCAGATACAGAACTGCATATGCACAGTGTTATGATGCATTTGTTTTCATGTTTTCCTTTAGCAGACATTGGGCCTGTTTCAGTAAGGAGGTTCAACCAACTCTGAGTTTAAACTGGAACTCTGAATTGACCTACCGAGAGATTAAAAACCTTTCGGTTTCAGAATTGCTGATCTGAGTTAGGTCAATCAGCTCTGAGTAGACCAACGTAGTTGGTTGGAGTTAAGCACGCACATCGCAACTATAAAAAGGCATTATCAATGGAGTGCAGATATTACGAGTGACCATGACAACTAGGGTTGGGCGATGTCGACCAATTTGGCATCGTATGATCTCTAATGTGAAACATCGCGATGGACGATGGCATCATCACCAATTGAAGGGGGAGGGGGGGTGGGTGATATAGTGCATGTGACATGTCTGAAGAGCGAAGAGGGAACCGGGGGTGAGAAGGGTGCGATTTCCGGAAATTATCAGTCGTTTGCGGGCATTATGAGTCCCGCAAATGCAAAGAAACTCCCGGAACTTCCAGGAGACTTGGGATGTCTAAGGCTGTACTCACACTGTGTACAGTTGCCTCGAATCCGGGCCAAAGCACGCTTGTACCCCCTCCCGTCTAGCTGGCAGCTAGCTCTCTGCAACTCTCACATGGTCGCCCACTGAAGCTAAGCAGGGCTGCGCCCGGTCAGTACCTGGATGGGAGACATGGGAAAGCTAGGTTGCTGCCGGAAGTGGTGTTAGTGAGGCCAGCAGGGGGTGCTCAACCTGCGGTCTGTGTGGGTCCTAACGCCCCAGTACAGTGACGGGGACTCTGTACTGCTCAGTGAGAGTTGTCTTTTGGATGAGACGTTAAACGTCATCAAAAATCCCAGGATGTCCTTCGAAAAAGAGTAGGGGTTTAACCCCGGCATCCTGGTCAAATCTGCCCACTGGCCTCTGTCCATCATGGCCTCCTAACCCTCCCCATATCATAATTGGCTTCATCACTCTGTCTCCTCTCCACCAATCAGCTGGTGTGTGGTGTGCGGTCTGGTGCAAAATGGCTGCCGTCATCCAGGTGGATGCTGTACACTTGTGGTGGATGAGGAGACCCCCCCCCCCATTGTGTAAAACGCTTTGAGTGCCCAGAAAAGCGCTATATAAGTGTAAGGAATTATTATTATTATTACTTTATTTATACGTGTTTTCAAAAGTTATGTGCATCATGACGTTTCCATCAATCGTTGTTTTATGCACATCTCCAAAATGCGCAATAAAATAGGTGGATAGAAATGTAGGCGAGAAATACCCTTTCATCTTTAAAAAAAGGGGAGGAGACCCACAGAAACTCAGAGTTTGTAGAATGAAACCTGCTCCTGACCAGGTTAGGTTCACAGAGTAAGTTACCATGGTAACTGACTCTGGGCCATATCATACACCCAGCGCAATGTGGCGTAAGGTGCTACGCAATAGTTGTTTGCTAGTTTCAGCTCGGCGCAAGAGTCGTTTTGCCATTTTGCGCCACGCTGTTTAAATAGCAAATTCATTTGCGCCCATATGTGCGCTTATAGGCGTTCTGGTCTAAAAAAGCAGGCGTGTTTTGGCGCGTTGCTTTTTTGAGAAACTATAATAGTCTGTTCTTTAGACCAGAATAAAGTTGATCTATTGTCTGGCGCAGAGTGCACCTCGCTTACACACTGCTTAATACACACAAGATGTAGAGCAATACACAAATACCTTAACATATGAAAAAGAATTAAAATATTAAGGATATATATATATATATATATATATATATATATATATATATATATATATATATATATATATATATATATGTATATATATATATATATTTATATATATATATATATATATATATATATATATATATATATATATATATATATATATATATATATATATATATATGATATAATAAGGATATATATAGGACAATAAATATAAAGGATTAAAATATTACAAAACATATTATTTTCTAGCCTATATAAATTAAAAAACCACTGCCCTAATGTTTTCTTCATCTCAGGAGGCTTTTTTAGTTTATTTAATTTGCTTTTGTACAATGTTATCATTATTAGCAGCATTATTTATAATATGCATATTTATATTTGTTTTATGAAAAACAAGCTTAGATTCGTCCACCTGTCTAAGCTTCTTTTGCCCACCTGTCCATATGGGGCATGAGAGGTGTTTTAGGATATAACTCAGGTTTTTGATCACACTTCGTTATTATTGTTTATTTATTCGTTTGCTGGAAATTAGAACTGAATTTAGAAATAGTTTTGAAACAAATCTTTGCACTTAACACACGAAATTAATTATTTATAGGCTAATTGATGTTTGTGCGTAAAGGTTTCCCTATTTAAAGAGCGAAAGTGAAACTAGATTATGAGATGCCTTATCTCTTATTCTCGCGCTGTAGATGCTCTGTTTAACTGTTTTCTTGCTAGTGAAATGCTCAGTTTTTCCACTTACACTTACTTTAAGTCATGTAAATAGTGAATGCGCTTATGGCGCGATGCAACTGGCTCTTAAAGGGAATGGGAGATGAGACTCTGATTGGTTTATTCTAAAAACACACCTATAACTCATTAAGAAAATAAACTCAACCCTCTTAGACCATGCGCCATGGCGCAAAGTGGATTTTTCCATCCTTACATTAGCAAAAGTGGATTCTGACACGCCCTGAAAGCGTTTGCGCTCTGCGATTTGTGCATAGACCGTCAAAATAGAGCCCTCTGAGTTAAAGTTACCTCTCTTTCACAAACAGGCTTGACTTACCCTGCGTTCTCCAGTTTGACAATCCTGCCATATTAAAACGGAATAACCCAGAGCTTCTCTTATTTCAGGGTTAACATACTCTGAGTTCACTTAACCTTCTTTCTGAAACGGGGCCACTGAATTCATTTATGCTTATTGATGTTTTAAAACTAAAAACTCACAACATCCAGGCCGTCAGTCCACTGGAAATCCTCTTCAACTGTACGATCATTCAGACCGATCCAAACATTTTCATGACCCAGACCTGATGATAGAGCACACAAATACACTTTTAGCACCATTTATCTCCTGTTAAAATTATGTTTACTTCCATGTAAATCACTACTGCTGAACATTTCTGCCAGCACCTTTAGATTTAAAAAAAAAATTAATAATAAAAAATCAACCCGACATTCTGAGCAGATGTTTAGATCATCTATCAACATATTTAAAAATTAAAACATATTCAAAGTACAGTTACTACTTATTTTATCTTCTATATTTCCTAAATATTATACCCTTTATGGGTCAGTGAAAGATTTTATATCAATTATACTACATCTTCAAACATAGTGTATTATATAATATGTTATATACAGTTGAAGACAGAATTATTAGCCCCCTAAATTATTAGCCCCGCTGTTTATTTTTTCCCCAATTTCTGTTTAACGGTGAGCAGATTTTTTCAGCACATTTCTAAACATAATAGATTTAATAACTAATTTCTAATCACTGATTTATTTTATCTTTGTCATGATAACAGTAAATAATATTTGACTAGATATTTTTAAGACACTTCTATACAGCTTAAAGTGACATTTAAAGGCTTAACTAGGTTAATTAGGTTAACTAGGCAGTAATTAGGCAAGTTATTGTATAATAATGGTTCGAAAAAATATAGCTTAAAAGGGGCTGATAATAATGTCCTTAAAATGGTTCATTAAAAATTAAAAACTGCTTTTATTTAAGCCAAAATAAAACAAATAAGACTTTCTCCAAAAGAAAATATATTATCAGACATACTGTGAAAATTTCCTTGCTCTGTTAAACATCATTTAGGAAATATCTAAAAAAGAAAAAAATTCTAAGGGGGGCTAATAATTCTGACTTCAACTGTATATCGGCTATCGGCCTCCAAATCTGAAGAGTTATTATCAGTTATTGATATCGGCCAAAAAATCCATATCAGTCCATCCCTACTTTCAAGGTATGCGATACATGATATATTTCATTTGTGAATATGCATATGTAGTTTGTTAGATATCATTGCATATGCAGTCTATGCACTACATCAGTGGTCACCAAACTTGTTCCTGGAGGGCTGGTGTCCTGCAGATTTTAGCTCCAACCCTGAGCAAACACACCTGAACAAGCTAATCAAAGTCTTACTAGGTATACTTGAAACATCCAGGCAGGTGTGTTAAGGCAAGTTGGAGCTAAACCCTGCAGGGCACCGGACCTCCAGGACCAGGATTGGTGACCCCTGCACTACATACATATTATTTCACATGCAATATTGCAAAATATTTAAATACAATCAATTTATGCAAGATATTAGTGCTGACGCAGTACACTTATTTGAATACTTTGTAACACATTGTGATTATGCATATGCAAAACAATAAGCTGACAGATTTATGCATAAACTGAACATGCATATGTAATATGTAAATCATTATTACATATTCAATAGATAAAAATGTTAAAATGGGATTCAAAAATTAAAAACTGCTTATTCTAGCCGAAATAAACAGACAAATAAGTAGAAAAAATATTATAGGAAATACTGTAAAAAAATCCTTGCTCTAAAAAACATCATTTGCTTATTTTATTATTATTTTTCAATCAGAGGAGGGCGAATAACTGTATGGGCCCTATCATACACCCGGCGCAGTAGTCTGTTGGTAGTTTCAGCTTGGCGCAAGAGGCGTTTTGAGGCGTTGCGCTACGCTGTTTAAATAGCAAATGCATTAGCACTCATTTGTGCGCCCATAGGCGTTCTGGTCTAAAAAGGAAGGTGTTCTGAGGCGGACCGCTGGTGCGTTGCTATTTTGAGAAACTATAATAGATTTTTCATTAGACCAAAACAAACCCGGTCTAAACTCCAGCGCAGAGTTGTGCCTCGCTTACACACTGCTTAATACACACAAGAGAGCAATAGGCAAATATCTTTACATATGAAAAAATTTAAATATTAAGGATATATATAGGATAAAATAAGAATAGATATAGGATATAAATATAAAGGATTAAAATTCTACAAAACATATTATTTTCTAGCCTACATAAATATGAAAAATCACTGCTTTTATGTCTTCTTCATCTCGGGAGGCTTTTTCAGTTCATTCATAACAATTTGCTTTTGTATAATGTTATTATTATTAGCAGTATTATTTATTATATCCATATTTATATTTGTTTTATTAAAAACAAGCTTAGATTTGTCCACCTGTCAGGTTTTAGACCGTATGGGGCACAGCATGTGTTTTAGGATATAACTCAGGTTTTTGAGCACATTTTGTTATTATTATTCATTTATTCGTTTGCTGGAAATTAGAACTGAATTTAGAAATAGTTTTGAAACGAATATTTGCGCTTAACAAACAAAAGTATTTATTTATAGACTAATTGATGTCTGTACGTAAAGGATTCCCTATCCAAGAGCGAAAGTGAAAGTTGATCCATTATCTCTCATTCTCACGCAGTAGATGCTCTGTTTAACAGTTTTCTGTTAAAAAAAACTGTTAACTGTTTGCTAGTGAGATGCTCATTTTTCCCACTTAGACTTACTTTGCGTCCTGTAAATAGCGAATGCGCTCTTGGCGCGACGCAGCTGGCTCTTAAAGGGAATGGGAGATGAGACTCTAATTGGTTTATTCTCAAAACACACCCATAACTCATTAAGAAAATAAACTCAACCCTTATAGACCACGCGGGAAATAGCAGATTTCCCGTCCTTGAATTAATAAAAACACATCCTGACACGCCCTGAAAGCGTTTGCGCCCTGCGTTTTGCGCTCTGCGCATGGACCGTCAAAATAGAGCCCTATGTGTGTATGACCGTTGAGGAAGTCCTGCTCCATGGAGGATGTGCTGCTGGTCAGGTGGCTGCTGTGCTCTCTGCAGGCCTTCTCTGCATCCTCCCAGGTGTGTCGTCGTGGAAACAGACGATAGCAGTGACCGTGAAACTTCTTCCAGCCGTGCTCGCAGCCCTCGGTGTCTGCGGACACAAGAAAAAGTGCCAAATATGTCAAATATTGACATGAAAATATCAAGACAAAGGAGATTTTATTCTAATTATTGATTTTGTACAACACACACAGAATGTTTGTATATCTGTGTGAGTGTTTATGTGTTTATGCATGTGTCTGTGTGTGTGTGCATGTGTGTTGGTATGCAAGAGTGCGTATATGCGCATGTATAATCGAGAGTCTGTGAATGTTTGTGTGTGTGAACATTTGAAAGTTTGTGTGTGCGTTTAAATGTGTGAGCATGTGCTTGTAGGCATGCGAGTGTGTATGTGTGTGCCCCCTGTGAGGCTGAAAGTTTGTGTGTGAGATCATGCGTGTGAGTGTGCGTAGGTATGCAAGTGTGTGTACGGGCGTGTATGTATGTAAATCTGAATGTTTGTGTGTGTGCGGGCATGTGTGAATGTTTGTGTGTGCATATAGGTATGAGAGCTTGTATGTGTGCGAGTGTTTGTGCGTGCATGTGTGTGTTGGAATGTATATTGGCCACAGCCATGTCACCCTGCAGCCCAAGACCGGTTACTCACTGAAGCTAAGCAGGGCTGAGCCTGGTTAGTACCTGGATGGGAGACCGCTAGGGAACACTAGGTTGCTGTTGGAAGTGGTGTTAGTGAGGCCAGCAGGGGGTGCTCAACCTGTGGTCTGTGTGAGTCCTAATGCCCCAGTAAAAGTGAAGGGGACACTCCACTGTCAGTGGGCGCCGTCTTTCGGATGAGACGTTAAACCGAGGTCCTGACTCTCTGTGGTCATTAAAAATCCCATGGCACTTCTCGTGAAAGAGCAGGGGTGTAACCCCGGTGTCCTGGCCAAAGTCCCTCAGTTGGCCCTTATGATCATGGCCTCCCAATCATCCCCTTCCGCCGAATTGGCTCTATCACTGTCTCTCCACTCCACCAATAGCTGGTGTGTGGTGAGCGCACTGGCGCCGTTGTCCTGTGGCAGCCGTCGCATCATCCAAGTGGATGCTGCACACTGGTGGTGGTGTGGAGAGACCCCCCCTCATGATTGTAAAGCGCTTTGGGTGTATAGCCATACACAATAAATGCGCTATATAAATACACATTACATTACATTTACATTACATTACATTATATGTGGGCATTTTTGTATGTGAGTGTTTATGTATGTGTGTGTGTGTGTAAATATGAAAGCAGGCCATCAGAGGTCCACTATTAAAGGCGCAGAGCTGTAATTAAGTCTCCATCAGTGTTAGAGCAGCAGAAACAGTGAACCTGAAGGTGTGTGTGTGTGTGTGTGTGTGTGTGTGTGTGTGTGTGTGTACGTGTTTTTGTGACATATCAGGACACAAATCTGTATAATGACATGGGTATGACAGAGGTATTACAAAAAGGACGTGAAATATGAGGACATTGGTGATGTCCTCATTTCTCAAAATGCTTATAAATTCGACAGAATGAGTTTAATCAGAGAGTAAAGCTGCACACTGTCTCCTGTGAAGGTTGGGTTTAGGGGTGGGGTGGGGTGAGGGCAATACAATATACAGTTTGAACAGTATAAAATGAATGGAAACCTAAGTAATGTCCCCACTTTTCACAAAAACAAACGTGTGTGTGTGTGTGTGTGTGTGTGTGTGTGTGTGTGTGTGTGAGAGTGTGTGAATAATAGAGGATGATAATGTACAATCACACTATCATTACTGCTAAATAAACCCAGACGAGCGGCTGAAGGGTCTCGCTGCCCCCTCAAGAGCTGTATCCTCAGATAATGACCAGTGACTGAACATTATCCTGCTCATTAAACAGCCACTTCTGAAGGGGAAAATCAATAAACGCACAGGGAATATTGATAATGAGTGAGTGAAATGATTTATTTAATGAGATGAAAGAAAGTGCAGAGTGCTGTATATATAATAATAATAATAATAATAATAATACATTTTATTTATATTGCGCTTTTCTCAAACTCAAAGCGCTAATAACAGCATCAACACACAGAAGAACATGAACTACACAAAAAAGTAAGAATGATAATAATGATAAAAATATACATATTAAAGGGCACCTAGGTTACCCCTTTTTTCAGATTTAATATAAGTCTTTTGCGTCTCTAGAATGTGTATATAAAGTTTCAGATCAAAATACCCATCAGATTTTTCATTATACCTTTTACAAGATGCTGTTTTATACTGATTTCCAGCAGGGGGTGGTTTTGTCGTACTGCGCCTTTAAGCCGAGTCTCTCCCGCCCACTATTTCTACATGCCTCCTCCCTCAGCTGCGTCAGACAACAGACAGACTTAAAGGAAGAAGGTCTCACGTAGCGTTTGTGAGATACTACAGTAAGAACTAACCTTTACTAATCAGTATTGTGAAGTTGCATTGATGAGTCACACACAATATCGTTACAAAGTTAACGCGCGCGCACACACACACACACACAGATACACACGCAGGCAGGCAGGCAGACAGACAGAGCGCGCTTAGCTTAGTTAAGGCTAACCTCAAGTACTGTGTGGATATCTGTTATGCTAATGTACAAAATAAACCTGATTTAACGTCCACAAACCGGGATTGAAGCATCTTCTTTTATAATTGTTCTGACTCGCGGCTGTGCTGATGAAGTAAAGCTGAAGTAAAACGCTGTAATTAATTACACACATACTCTGTTTTAAAACACTGTAAACATGTGAAACTTACTCTTAATCACATTTGATGATGATTGCTGATCCTAGCGAACAGAACAGACCTTTTATTCCCGGTTGCTTTGCGTATGTCTGCCTGGTCTTGTTGACATACACGCGACTACCGGGACATGTTAATGCGCGCAGCTGTCAATCAATTCGTTGGGCGGGGGGATCGCACACCTACGTAATGGTGCGATCGATTTGAAAACAGCTCCAATTGGCCGACCCTTTTTTGTAGTTAAATTGAAAAAAAAGGACTGAGTGTGTTCATATCACCCCAGTATGACGGTCTATACACTATACCAACACACAGATCTGTCCAAACAGCTTGAAAAGTAGATTTTTTACCATAGGTGCCCTTTAAAAGAAGGCCTCATAAGTTATAAGCAATTAAAAAAAGATGAGTTTTAAGAAGTTTCTTAAAACAGTCCAGGGAACTGGCGTTTCTGATGTTTGTGGGGAGAGCATTCCACAATTTAGGTGCACGATAAGAGAAAGCCCTGCCTCCCATGCTGCTGAGTTTGCAACGGGGCTGATACAAGGTGAGCCCCGAAGCAGAACGTAGATTGCGAGAGGATGAGGAGGTTGATATCAGGTCACATATATTATCAGGTGTGGAACCATGAACAGCTTTGTAAGTTAAAATCAAGGTTTTAAAATCGATGCGTGACTTTACAGGCAACCGGTGTAACTGCTGAAGAACAGGAGTAATGTGAGTGCGAGATGATGTGTGAGTTAACACACGTGCGGCTGAGTTTTGAACATATTGTAAGATCTTAAGTGAATTGGCTGGCAGACCCCCAAATAAAGAGTTGCAAAAATCTAAACGAGACGTAATAAAAGCATGGACAAGCTTTTTTTATATAAATGAAAGAGATATGACATTAAGGATTGAATGTTTAATATCTTTACTGCAGTGTAAAATTAAGCAGTAAATAAAGCAGATTATTGTTAGTGTACTTTACAAGAAAAAATATGTCGGGTCTTTTTACCTAAAACTATTGCTGCCAAAAGTAGTGCGTTAACGCATGCGATTAATTTGAAATATTTAACGTGTTTAAAAAAATTAACGCAATTGCAGTTTTTTTATTTCCTGTTGTGGTCGACGTGTGTTCAACATGCAAAGAAATATGGATAAGACTAAGGAAGCACTTTTTGAAGGCAAGTTTCAGTATTAAACAAATAATGTGGCATCACCAGGCTCTCCAGCGTTTCATGCAATTTTGGGTGTTTCATTTTTAACTTTCGACTTCTGTTTTAATGGCGTTTGATACCACATGGCGAACAGAAAGAAAAATGTTCGCATTTCTTGACTCGGTGATCCTTTAAGGTAATCAAAAATCACTGCTTACATGGTCGACTCTTAAAAAGAGTATTATCTTAATCATATTAAAAGCGGAGTATTGGTGTCCATGTAAATGTACTCAGAAAGTGCCAGATGAAGTCGCGAGCTTTTAAAGACAGTGCATTCCAACGCCTTTCAGCATGAGCCCTCCATTGTTTCATTATGCTTGACGTGTTTCCTCCTTAAACGCAACGAAAGTGTCTGCTTCGCGTTGTTGTGTCAGTATCCTTGCATACCTGTCAACCCTCCCGTTTTTCTTGGGATTCTCCCGTATTTTACTGTTCTATCCCGCCATCATCCCGTAAAGGTATTTTCCCGTATTTTCAGTCTTTCTCTGAACAGCCGAGTCTCCCTATACGCAACCCATACCACCGAACCACCAGGGGTCGCCCTATGCTCCAAAACGTGAATCTTCTGTGCTTTCTCTTTGTTTAGGAATGAAAACACTTATAAATAAATATTTAAAACGGCACGATTCCATTTCCTTTAGATTACAGGTGCATTCGCCCATCCTATACAATCCTCAAAACAGTCATATAACTTAATGGTGCATGACTGTCAGCTGACGTGCTCTAAAGTGATAAACTGTTTCCCAAACGGATTCTATACACGCGATTTGAAGAAGAAAGTCTGGCTTTTGGGTGTGTGTTTAAACAGACATACACACATAATTAATAATAATAACATATAAGGATGTCGATCTTGGTGGGTTTTTTTTTTTTCCAAACACAACTAATTTCGTCTTAAATGAGCATAAAAAGTAAGGAAAGCAGTCGAATGCTTTCATTATAACGTTAGATGTGTGCCTTTTTAAAGTGATTGGGGGAATCCCTAATCCCTTATTAAGGTGGGCTTATCCCTTATTATCACATCCCAATGTTAACAGGTATGTCCTTGTGAAATGCAGTAATACTTTAGAACGCTTAGTTTAAGCAAATTTGATGAACGCGATCATGCGTGTTGAATCTAAAGGGAGTTGCTCTGGCTGCCCTGTCCTGCGTGCGTTGTGTGTGTGTGTGTGTGTGTGTGCACAGAGCACAGAGCTCTTAAAGGGGCAGGTGCTCAACGCGATCGCAAAGTGAAGAGCAAGTGCCTCCTGAGAGAGGCACCTCAGCCAATGAGAGCACAGGGCCAGTGGCTCTGGCACCGGGCCACCCCCCTGTGCACGGCCCTGATTTGTGTGTCTGTGTGTGTGCGCGCGTGTGCGTTTTTTAGCAACAAACCTGCCTAAATGTCATTGTCTGTAGCCACTAAATTAAAAAGTTAGGAATTTCAGTGAGATTGCGTTGCACTCTCAGCTCACATCATTCAAAAGAAAAGGTCCACATTGTCCCCCGATAATGTCAACAGACTGGACTGTCTAAGCAACTGGATGAATGTAAAAGAGGACTAAGAAAGTTTTTCTACTTTATAATTAATGTTCTCAACTCACAGCAATACAACTTTACAATGAGTACAATTGTTTGTATTCAATACTTTATTATTATTATTATTATTATTTTACACTTTCCAGATCTGTAATGCCTGTATTTTGGCATTTTTCTGCAGTACACTTGGAATCTAACATAGAAATCAATGTTTTCTTTATTGGTATTGATTGTTTTGAAATTTAAATGTCATTAACATGCCTGTGTTTTAATTTCTGTAATAAATATGGCTGTCAGGTCAGGATCTTGATGGTTTATTGTGGCTTTGTTGTTTACATGAAGAAATCTGTGTTACAAGTGAAACAAAAATTCTAATAAACAATTATATTTTGAGTTTAAATAGTTTTTTCTGCGTTTACATTAATTTTACATTTGAATAGCCAAAATTACAAGTTTCTGTCTTTTAAATGGGATTAATTTTCATAAAAAGTGTGATTAATTAGTTAATTTTTAATTGATTGACAGCACTACTTGAAACATAAGTGAAGTTTATTGATAAACAAATTTCGAGAGGATCACGTGCTTATGATTGTTCACAGCTGTTCCAACTTTAGCTAATAACTGATTATCCTATCAGATGATCCTTAACTTACTATAAATAACCAGACTTTTCTCATCTCAATATCTTCGTCTTGAAGAAACCGCCCCACCCAGCCCTACTTTCCCTCCTTTCAAACGGGCGTCACAGTGGCCAGTGATTAGCGCTGTTGCCTCACAGCAAGAATGCTCCTGGTTTAATTCCTTTCCAAACCAGATGGCATTTCTGTGCCGAGTTTGCTTGTTCTCCCCGTGGTCGCGTGGGTTTTCCCCGGGTCCTCCGGTTTCCTCCCACACTTCAAAAACAAGCACCCTAAACATTTAATCCAAAATACTTTAGCTAAACTCTGAGTACACCTTTCAGCATCCATATCTGACACTTAGCTACAACAAGCAAGAGGGGGAGACATCGAGATCTACCTGAGCTCAAACTCCCCTCTCGCCTTGCAAGGGAGGAAGCCCAGGGCTCGAGGATCTTATAAGCTCAGGGCTCTCTCCCGGGACAGCACGCCAAACTAGCTTTATTATCAATCATCAGCTAAGTGTGAACTCTTGAAATATATATTTAATCATTTGACAGACTTTGCAAATATGCAAATCGATATAAAATATTATTACATATTTTTGGACAGGCAATAAATGAATATCCCTTATTTTATACAGTACAAATGTGTTTATGCAGAGTTTTAAAAAAAATATTATTAATTATTCAAATTAATATCACTGCATGTGCAACATATGCAAAATATTACTATAAAGTTTAGTATCTTCATTGAAGTGTAAAAATTACATTTCAAAGCAGTAAATAAAACAGATTATTGGTAGTGTACTTCACAAGAAAATATTACTCTAGTCTTTACTTAAAACATACATATCTATTTAATCATTTTGCAATCATATTACTGTACATGCAATATATTAAATAGGCAGAATTGTATACAGTGTGAATATGTATATGAAGAGTGTGTTAAACATGAATTATTACCAAAAATATTATTGCATGATCAGCAAATGCACAGTATTACTGCTTACGCAATTATATCAATTAGATTTTTGCATAATGCAAATGTGCATATACAATATGCTAAATATGCAGCATATTTAAAATATTATTGCACATGCAATAAACGCAAAACAATACTGTTTATGTAACATACTTGTTATATATATATAGATAGATAAAAGCCAGAATTATTAGCGCCCCTGTATATATTTTTTACCCAATTTCTGTTTAACAGAGAGAAGTTTTTTTTCAACACATTTCTAAACATAATAATTTTAATAACTCATTTCTTATAACTGATTTATTTTATCTTTGCCATGATGACAACACAATATTTGACTAGATATTCTTCAAGATAATAGTATTCAGCTTACAGTGACATGTGAAGGCTTAACTAGGTTAATTGGGGTAAAGAGTAATAAGGCAAGTCATTGTATAACAGTGGTTTGTTCTGGAGGCAATCCAAAATTTCAAGAGTTCACACTTAGCTGATGACTGTTTATAAAGCTTGATTGGTATGCTGTCCCAGGAGAGAGCCCTGAGCTCATAAGATCCTCGAGCCTGGGGCTCCCTCCCGTTTGCAAGGCGAGAGATGAGTTTGAGCTCAGGTAGATCTGGAGAACTCCCCTGCTGTAGTAGCTAATGAACATATAGTGATTGCTCTTAGGAGATAACTACTTATTAGGAGCATGTCTATGGTGCTGATTTGGATCAGTCAATTAACTTAAGTTGCATGTTTTTGGATGGTGGGAGGAAACTAGGGAACCTGGGGAAAACCCACATGAGCACGGGGAGAACTAGAACCAGTGATGTTATTGCTGCGAAGCAACAGTGCTAACCACTGGGCCACCGTGCCATCCATCTAGGAAAGGAGGAGGAGTAGGGGTGGAAGAGGGGATTCTTCAAAACAAAGATGGCTGTTATATGGAACTGAGGGGTATTTATAGTGGCTAAGGAATCATCTGATTGGTGAATCTTAAATTAAACTAGATTATTAAAGTTTGTCGAGACAAACTTTGAGGCTGGCTTGCAAAAAAGGATAGATAGATAGATAGATAGATAGATAGATAGATAGATAGATAGATAGATAGATAGATAGATAGATAGATAGATAGATAGATAGATAGATAGATAGATAGATAGATAGATAGATAGATAGATAGATAGATAGATAGATAGACAGATAGAAGAATAGATGGATAGATGGATAGACGGATAGACGGATAGACAGATAGACAGATAGACAGATAGACAGATAGACGGATAGACGGATAGACGGATTGACGGATAGACGGATAGACAGATAGACAGACAGACAGACGGATAGACGGATAGACGGACAGACAGATAGACAGATAGATAGATAGATAGATAGATAGATAGATAGATAGATAGATAGATAGATAGATAGATAGATAGATAGATAGATAGATAGATAGATAGATGATAGATAGATAGATAGATAGATAGACAGATAGAAGAATAGATGGATAGATGGATAGACGGATAGACGGATAGACAGATAGACAGATAGACAGATAGACGGATAGACGGATAGACGGATTGACGGATAGACGGATAGACAGATAGACAGACAGACAGACAGACGGATAGACGGATAGACGGATAGACGGACAGACAGATAGACAGATAGATAGATAGATAGATAGATAGATAGATAGATAGATAGATAAAAATAGTTTGAAAAAAGTACAGACAGATAGATAGATTCAATGTTAATGACAGTCACTTGCAATGGAAGTCTATGGGACAGTTGCTAGGGTGCAGTATCTGGTTGTTAGGGTGTGGCTAGAAAGTTAAAAGGCCACCAGTGATTGGCTGCTGGCTAGACTGAGTTAAATGAGCTCAGGCATTAGTCTGTAGGACAGTCTGATGCAGAGTTATGAGCTCACCGAGTTTGATCCAATGTAAAGTCAATGACAATCTTTTGAATGGAAGTCTATAGGACAGTTTCTAGGGTCCCAAAAGTGGTTGCTAGGGCTTGGCCAGAAAGTTAAAAGCTCATCAGTTATTGGCAGTTAGGTAGTCTGACTTAAATGAGCCCAGTTAGAAGTCTGTGCGACAGTCTGACGCAGAGTTATGAGGTCACAAAGTTTGGTCCAATGTTAAGTCTATGGGATTTTTAAGACGGTCCTGGGACGTTTTTCGGAAAACCGAAAGTCGGATCAGTCGGAAAAGATATAGCACACCGAGTCAGACTAGTTTGGAGGTCTGGTGTGAGCTTGGTGGTCATTGCTCGGAAGCTCTAGGAGGAGATAGTGTTTGATTTTTAGTCTCAGAAGAAAAATAGGATTTCAGTAGTCTGGCTTGCTTTCACAAGCCAGTCTAATAATATGGGACCGGCCACAAGCAATCATAAGCATGTGATCCTCTTGAAATTAGTTCATAAATAAACTTTACCTCAAAAAAAATTAAAAACCACTTTTATTCTAGCTGAAATAACACAAATAAGACTTTCTCCAGAAGACAAAATATTATAGGAAATACTGTGAAAAATTCCTAGATCTGTTCAACAACATTTGGGAAATATTTGAAAAAGAAATTCACAGGAGGGGGAATGAGCCCTCAGCTGTATCTCCTGTACATGCTCTTCCACAAACTTCCCGCCTGGCTCTTATGAGCTGATCTAAGTTGGATTTTGTCAGCAGGGAAACTCTCAAATGTGAAACTCATTAATTTGGAGTGTGATGTGATAATGGACGAGTTGTTTTCTCACCTCTCTCACATCGGTCTCCGCTGTAGCTGGGCAAACACAGACACACAAAGGAGTCCTCTTTATCAATGCAGGTCCCGCCGTTTTCACAGGGGTTCGACTGACAGTCGTCCACATCTGACAGAACAAAAACATTCAAATATTAACTCATATGAACAGAATTATACACATTTTTGTGTATAAAAACAAAACATTTAATAATTGCACATACACTTGTTTAGTACTGCTATTATAAAGTCAAATGTTAACCAAACTAACCTATTTGGTAATCGAAATTAAGTTGAAATTAAATATTACATTTCCAGTACATGTAATGCAAATATAACATGAATGACAAGAGAAAGGGGTCAGTGGTTGCCACAGTGGAATGAACCGCCAACTATTCCAGCATATGTTTTACACAGCAGATGCCCTTCCAGCTGTAACCCAGTACTGGGAAACACCCATACACACTCTTTCACACACACACACACACACACACATACACTACGGACAACTTAGTTTATTCAATTCACCTAAAAAACTAAATTCATTAGTTTGCTGTAAGTGAAAGATGAGAGGCGGAGCTAAAACACGATCTGCCCCCTACCAGATTGTATGTCCACACATGAAAATAAAGCCTGACTTGACTCAACATTCAGTTTTAATTGGAAATGCATCATCCCCAAACTGAACTCAAAGCAGCATCTTCTGGTTTATGTTGATTTTAAGGTTGTTAACCGTAGTAAAATCAACCTTCAGCCTTTACTTGCATCAAATCACTCGGGTTTGAAACAGAGCACAACATCATTTCACACACACTTTCTCAGTAATGAACTGTCAGGTGTGTGAAGAAGCTGGCAAAATATTTACAGAAGCCAGCAGCCGCTGTCAGCTTCCATTAGACCTAGCAGAAAAGCATCATTCTGGGATTGACTTCAAACTCCCACAGGCTTCATGTCATACACCATCGAGAAAACACACGCATGCGCACTCACACACACACACACACACACACACACACACACACACACACACACATACACACACACACACACACACACACACACACACGAGTGGTCAGAGACATCAGAGCTAAGTGAAGATTTAACAACCACCTAAATCCCCTCTGAGGACACACCGCTGTCAGATACACTAAACTATATGGAGTCAAATCAGTCTCAAAAATAATACATTTACAAAATTAAATTCATACATGCGGAGCACAATTCACATTTACAAAATCCAATTCGTAATTTCAAAACTTGAATCGTATATGCACAATTATAATTTTCAATTCAAAACTCGATTCGTAAACACACAAATCCAATTCGTAATTTCGAAACACGATTTGTAAATATGAAAATCTAATTCATAAAATCAAAATAATTCGTAAATACGCAAATCCAATTTGCAATTTCAAAACTCGATTCGTAAATGCACAAATATTATTTGTAAATTCAAAACTCGATTTGTTAATACACAAATTTAATTCGTAAATTCAAAACCCGATTCGTAAATGCACAAATTCAATAAGTAAGTTCAAAACTTGTTTCGTAAATACACAAATATAATTTGTAAATTCAAAACTCTACTCGTAAATACACAATTACAATTCATAAATTTAAAACGGTTCGTAAATACACAAATATTATTCGTGAATTCAAAACTCAATTCGTAAATACACAAATCCTATTCATAAATTCAAATTAATTCGATTCAAAAACTCGTTTCAAAACTTGATTCGTAAATAAATAAATATAATTCGGAAATTCAAAACTCGATTTGTAAATACACAAATATAATCCAAAAATTCAAACTGATTCATAAATGCACAAACATTATTCATATATTTAAAACTCAATTCGTACACAAATCCAATTAGTAAATTCATAAATTGGTTTCGTAAATACACAAATCCAATCAGTAAATTCATAAATAGGTTTCGTAATTACACAAATCCAATTAGTAAATTCAAAACTTGTTTTGTAAATAGACAAATATAATTTGTAAATTCATAACTCTATTTGTAAATACACAATTGTAATTCATGAATTTAAAACGATTCGTAAATACACAAATATTATTCATATATTCAAAACTCAATTCGTAAATACATAAATATAATTCGTAAATTCATAATTCTATTCATAAATTAACAATTATAATTCATAAATTCAAAACTCAAATTGTAAATTTACAAATATTATTTGGAAATTCAAAACTCGATTCGTAAATAAACAAATATAATTCATTAATTCAAAACTTGATTCGTCAATACACAAAAATAATCCATAAATTTAAAATGATTCATAAATGCACAAATATTATTCATAAATTCAAAATAGTTCATAAAATCGGAAATTTAATTTGTAGTTTCAAAACTCGATTCGTAAATACCCAAACATAATTTGTAAATTCATAACTCTATTTGTGAATACACAATTCTAATTCCTAAATTTAAAACTCGATTTGTAAATACACAAATATTATTTGTAAATTCAAAACTCAATTCGTAAACACACAAATCTAATTCGTAATTTCAAAACACAATTTGTAAATATGCAAATCCAATTAAAAAATAAAAACATTTAATAAATACGCTACTCCAACTTGTAATTTCAAAACTCGATTCGTAAATACACAAATATAATTCTTAATTTCAAAACTCGATTCGTAAATACACAAATATAGTTTGTAAATTCAAAATTCGATTTGTAAATACACAAATCCAATTCACTTGACAATAATATTTATTATTTTGCTCGTAAATTAACTTTTTAAAAAATTATTGAACTGATTTAAAACCCAATCATTTTTAAAAGAGTGTGGTGAGTGTGTGTGAAGCGCCAGCAGTTTTGGGCTTCTGACTGATGCCGTTACACAAACTTTTAAGACGATCCACTTTTATCTTTTTCCAGCTCCTCTGATGACAACTTTACTGCAAGCCTGACAAGCGCTGAGCCTCTGAACTGCTGGCTATATTGGGAAACGTCTGCATTAAATCATCTTTTCTGAGAGTAATCCTGCATCTGTAAAGCGCTTTTGCAAAGAGCTGTGACAGACGCTCAATGAGTCTTAAACACTTCAGATTCAGCATCGCATCACTGTCGCCTCATATTAAACTCAGAATTCAGACACTCGGATCACACTGCTTATAGTTGTGTTTTTGTCTATTGAAGTCTGAATTATTAGCTCTACTTATTTAATTTTCCGCCCAATTTCCATTTAACGGCTCAGTGGTCAGCACTGTGACCTCACAGCAAGAAGGTCACTGGTTCGAGTGCTGGCTGGGCCAGTTGGCATTTCTGTGTGGAGTTTATATGTTCTCCCCATGTTGGTGTGGGTTTCCTCTGGTTTCCCTCACAGTCCAAACACATGCACTATAGGGGAATTGATTAATTAAAATGTCCATAGTGTGTGAGTGTGCTTGGGTTTGAGTGTGTATGGGTTTCCAAGTACTAGGCTGCGGCTGGAAGACCATCCACTGCGCTACTTATATATCTTTACATCAACTACATTAGCATGACATCTAAATGTTTGAAAGGATCATTTCAAAGACACAAGGACAGTACTTCTAGCTTGCTGAACATTGCAGGACACAACTAGAAGTACTGTCCTCACAAATATAAGTAGTCTTTAAGGGCACAAAGCACTATTTCAAGAGTTCACACTTAGATAATGCTTGACTCTTTAAGCAAGTTATCATGCTGTCCTGGGAGAGAACCATGAGCTCCCGCCTGGTCAATAAGCATCATAGATATATACACTAGATGTCGCCTGGCCTATTGTTGCCTATTGGACGGACTGCGTCAATAGCACGGCCATCTTGGTACAGGGTAGCACTCCTTTGAAATGAATGCGGGACCAAGGTGCAGTGGAGGACTGTGGCCATGCAAAGCCAGAGATATACACATATACACATATATCTATGATCGGGAGTTTTCCTGGATGTTAGTATGCAATTTGTTTTTCTAATTACGAAATGTATAATTTTACATCACTTTTCTACATTGATGGATCAGTGACCACACGGGCATTCCTGACAAAAGCTTGTGTTTGTGTGTACAGAAATGTACTATCCACCCTCCCTGTTAAATTTGATCTAATCGTGTCCTGAAACACAGCTCCTCTCCTGCTTTCACTTCTCATACTGACGGAGGGAGCGATTGGTTTGTGAATGAATCTCCGTTATGAATGACTCCTTCACTAGCCGACAATAATACAAGTTTCTGGCAGTGCAGCATGTCATATTTCTTTTGCATTGTTTGCTGATTTTATTCAACAAAACTAGCATAAACCGAGTGTTTAGTGCGAGTTGGAGTGGCTTTGCTGTATGGTGAATGCAGTAAGTGACTGTTATCATCAATAACGTTACCTGATTAGCACAAAAAACAGAAAAAACTTAATATTACCTATGAAATGTTCTGCCTTTGTGCTTTGTTTTCTTTGTTTGCTCGTTACTACACCCGTAGACAGCGCTAAAGTCCCGCATCTTCACGTAATAACACTATCTTGACTAGTGCGGCTGAATGACATTTGTCCTGGGAGCACTGTACCAATGTGGCGGCGCTATTGACGCATGCTCAGGGTCTCTATGCGATATCTAGTGTATATATCTATGAATAAGCATTAGGAGGGATATGAGATCAGGTAGTTCTCGATAGCTTCCCAAGTAGACCACTAGCTGCGCTAGTTTGTAGTAAGTGCTGGTGACTTTAACTTTTGTTGCATGGTTTTTGAGTGTGGGAGGAAACCGGAGTACCCGGGGAAAACCCACGCGAACACGGGGAGAACATGCAAACTCTGCATAGAGACTGTCGGTTGGCTCAGCTAGTGTTGAACCAACGACCTCCTTGCTGTGGGGCAACAGTGTTAGCCACCGAGCCATCGTGTCGCCTGAACTGAGGAGGAGGGAGAAGGGATGGATAGGGGGGGGTTTCCAAAACGAAGATGAGGAATGAAGTTTAGGCTGTGTATTTATATTGAATTTAGAGTGATCCGATTGGCTCGTTAGGGATTAGTGATAGGTATTAGCTGTAGTCAATCCTATCACGTGTTCCTCTCGAAATTAGTTTAAGAAACTTCACCTATCCGTAACGTTAGATGTTTTGGTCAGTGGTGTTTCTATTGTAGCAGAGTACTGGGGTCCGTTCTTCGTACCTCGCTTAAAAGATCTAAGATGATTTGGCAGACCCTGGATATTTTAATCTTGATAACTGATCTCTCGCTAATTTGGTTCTCCAAACAAGTTCGCGAATCAGATTAGAATATCTGGATGAACTGATCTGAGATCGCTGCGTTTGTTGTTAAGGACAGATCTATCGATCCTCGAAATCATGATAAGCAATGCAACGATTGGCTGACGGCACAGCTGCGTAATGACATCATCTGATTAATATTCAATTATCCATGTGAGCAAAATTACATCAAATTAGCAGTAAACGGCTTGTTAAATATGACACGCAGTAACTTCACATTTGTTGTGAGCTGCAGGCTTTACACTTTCATGTGTCAAGAGTATTCATCATGTATTTCAATGCAAATCAGTGTATTTAGTTCCACATTTAGAAAAGATTTTCTTTATTATAGTAGCCGTTTTTTAATCGGTGTAAAGAATAACTGGTTGTTTCCAAAAGCATTTTCATATTGGTAAAGGAGTCTGCAACTTTTGTGAAGCATCAAATCACCTGTTTTAATTGTCAAAACATGTTTATGACTGCATAAATGTATTATTGCTTTTAAAAAAAGTCACATATTGTGCATTTCTATTATACACAATTTGTACTAAAGCGATCTAAAAAGTTCATATCAATAAGTTTTCTCTTTGCACCACCAGGTGGCAGTCTTTGTATTTTCATTTCGAGGGTGCAGATTGCATACGTTTTATTAATATGTTTAACTTTATTTATTTTATTAATGACTATAACTTTTATATATATAGTTAAAAAATATTTACTATTTTCCCAAGTGTATATAACTTTTACTGTAAGAAAAAATCAGAATTCGGAACATACTTTCTGTATTATCTTTGCTTGAACTGAGTCGATCTAGTCCTGTTTATATGATTTGAACCTGCTCCCGATCAGGTTTGACCTAGCAGATCTGTTGCCATGACAACAACTCTCGGATCAGCTTTGAAGAACGAAACAATCCTGGATCGTGTCAAATCGTCAATATCCAAATCCAGCTAACTGAGTGATCCACGTACGAAGAACGGACCCCAGATCGGCAGAAGTAAACCAGCAGCCTAAGATTTCACCAGATATACGTCACGTGCCGCTGTGCATATAGCCTATTGTACTGTTGTACTATTTTGTAGCACTACAATGCATGAACAAACAATGCTGGCGTTTTATTTTCTCTCTCATCTGTCATCATCTCTCAGGACTGTATATTTACAGTGGAACGCTGCTGTTTCTGTGTGATCAGAACATGTTTGATATGAAGCTCTGGAGAGGCTCGTGTGGAAACGCTGCTCTTTCAGAGGATCTGTGAATAATGTACGAGTCTGATTAAATATTCATGAAGAGCAGAAGTAAATCACGAGCCTTTAAGAAACCAGAGATGACTTCAGCAGGTGCTTTTACCGTCTGATGAGAATGATCGCAGAAATCAGCAGTGGAAAAACGGCCATTCAGAGAGGAAACTGATCTGATTTTGTGTGTGTACATGACTGCATATGCATTTTCTTTTTAGATATTTTATAGTTTCATTTAATGGAGTTTAATTTAGATATTAAATAGAGGTTTAATTGTATGCAGTTTTAATTAGAGATTATATGTAGTTTAAATGTATAGATTGTTAATTAATGATTTTATAGTTTTAATTTATAGAGTTTAATTAGATTTTATAAAGTTTTAATTGATAGATTTTTAATTACTGGCAGCTTAAAGATGCCTCTCATATGGAGAATGAAGTCACATGCATTGTTTAAGTTTAATTCAATTCAATTCAGCTTTATTTGTATAGCGCTTTTACAATGTAGATTGTGTCAGCAGCTTCACATAAATGGTCATAGTATCTGGATCAGGGTCGTTCAGTTTTTAGTGTTTAAGTTCAGTTCAGTTTAGCTCAGTTCAGTGTGCTTTAAAGTCAATACTGAGAGTCCAAAACTGAAGAGCAAATTCAAGTCTCAAAATCTTGATGGTTCTGTGGGTCTCGTCTATCAAATATGATTTCTATTTTGTATTCTCTATTGGATTGGGCTCAGGTGATTGGCTGGGCCATTCTACAGCTTGATTTTCTTTCTCTGAAAGCATTTAAGACTCTCCTTAACTGTCTTTTGGTTCATTGTCTTGCTGAAATCTCCACCCTGGGTTTATCTTCATCCTCCTGCTCATGTAGATGTTGGACTGAAGCAGCTGATATTCATTTACACTGAGGAAGGGCAGAAGGTTGCTGAAGAACTGCTGAGAGATTTCAGCTGCTGTCTGGGCTTTCACTGCCTTAATACACCTCCCTTTCTTCATGTGCTCAATGATTATTCCCTTAGTCACTTCATTTTATTACACATAACTTAATTTGTAAACTAATTAAACAACCAAGGTCTGCAGAAGAGCATCTCTGAATGCACAACATGTCTACCCTTGAGGCGGATGGGCTACAGCAGCAGAAGACCACACCGGGTGCCGCTCCTGTCAGCTAAGAACAGGAAACTGAGGCTACAATTCACACAGGCTCACCAAAACTGGACAATAGAAGATTGGAGAAACGTTGCCTGCTCTGATGAGTCTCCATTTCTGCTGACACATTTGGATGGTAGGGACAGAACAACATGAAAGCATGGATCCATCCTGCCTTGTATCAGTGGTTCAGGCTGGTTGGGTGGTGTAATGGTGTGGGGGAGATTTTCTTGGCACACTTTGGGCTCCATCCCTTTATGAGCACAGTGTCTCCATCTTCTGATGGCTACTTCCAGCAGGATAACGCACCATCTCATAAAGCACGAGTCATCTCAGACTGGTTTCTTGAACATGACAATGAGTTCACTGAACTCAAATGGCCTCCACAGTCACCTGATCTCAATCCAATAGAGCACCTTTGTGATGTGGTGGAATGGGAGATTGGCATCATGGATGTGCAGCCGACAAATCTGCAGCAACTGTGTGATGCTATCATGTCAATATGGAGCAAAATCTCTGAGGAATATTTCCAGTACCTTGTTGAATCTCTGCCACAAAGATTAAGGCAGTTCTGAAGGCAAAAATGGGTCCAACCCGAAATTAGTAAGGTGTACCTAATAAAGTGGCCAGTGTCTGTGTGTGTGTGTGTTTGTGTTTGTATATATATATATATATATATATATATATATATATATATATATATATATATATATATATATATATATATATATATATATATAATTCACTCAGAGTTTGTTTAAGAAATAATAAAAGATGTTCAGACAGGTTTTATAGTTGTAGTTAAATATAATGACCCTGCTACAAATACTATTTCATGATTTTTTCAAGAAGAAAACTGCTAGATTGTCTGTAATGTCACCCCAGTCCAGATAAACAGCACGCATACACACTGAAATGGAGTATATTTATGTATTTTCATTACTGTACGCAGGTCTGGAAGCAGTAAATGATGGCAGAATGTTGATTAGTGTGTGTATAAAGTCTGAAAATGTCCTCACCGATCTCACAGCTTTCTCCAGAGTAACCCTGCGGACAGAAGCAGCGGAAACCCTCTCCATGAGGAAGACACGTCCCTCCGTGAAGACAACTGCATCTGTCGTCCTCTGAAACACATACACACACACACATATGGGTTATGATGTTTTATGGGGTCTCTCCATAGCTGTAATGATGTTTCTACAGTTCAGACTGTATATTGTGGGCTCCGAAACGTTCGAGGTTACAGAAGTAACCCTTCGTTCCCCGAGGAGGGGAACGGAAGTGCCATGAATGGGAGGATTCGGATCAGAAGCCGCTTATCTGGAGAGTATTGAACGGGCCAATGAATGAAATTAATTGGCAGCGTAAGCTTGCGCAGGTGTACGACATCTGCAATTATCTCAGCATATAAGCACACCTGAAGCCAGCAGACGCCATCCTTTTAAGCTGAAGAGACTTTCAAACAGCTAAGGGACAGTCATTATGGCGACGGAATATGGCACTTCCGTTCCCCTCCTCGGGGAACGAAGGGTTACTTCTGTAACCTCGAACGTTCCCCTTCGGTTGGGGAACTTCAGTGCCATGAATGGGAGAATATGGAAAGCGCCATAATGACTGCACCTTACCAACACCCCCGATGAGGAGATAGTCAAGCAAGCGTGACGCACCCACATCATGGGGGGCGCGGTCCTCCAACGTGTCCCTGGCCCTAATTTATCCTACTTCAACAGAAGTTTTACGGATTTAGATATATTTTTTGGGAAGTCGTGAGCATCTAGATAATTCTAGGAAATACGACAGTACGTTGGGAAGCGTGCAATCCCGATAGGGAGGACGCTGCGGAGGCCATCCGTTACCCAAGGGGGGGATAGATGGCAGAATTTACCTATGGACTAGCCCTAAAAAGGGGGAGTACGCATAGCAAAGAGTGGTTAGCGGAGAGGGAAGACACGGGTCCGCCCAGGGGGGGGACTTAACCATGGCGGAATAAGCATATGGGATCGCCTAGTGGGGATCACGCATAGCAGGCACCTATACCCAAAACGCGGGCTGACCAGCGGGCAGACCTACAACGTAGTGGGCCAGCAAGTGACTCCTCAGCTGAGTCAGTGCTGGGGGCCACGGAGGAATCTGCAGGGCTCACCTGACGGGGAACTTTACTGACAGATAAAAAAGGCGCACGTACCTCCGTGTTAGGGAGAATGGCGCAGCAAGCGTGTTTCAACACCCTACCGAGTTGTCTCCTCAATCACCAAAGGGTTACCTAATACCCTTGAGGAAACCGGCTCCACTCGCAGATTGTAAAACCTTGCAAATGTGTTGGGTGTCGCCCAGCCCGCAGCTCTACAGATGTCTGTTAGAGAGGCGCCACGTGCACGCGCCCAAGAGGATGCAACGCTCCGAGTGGAGTGTGCACGTACTCCCGGGGGACACGGCTGACCTCGACTCGAATAAGCGAGTGAAATGGCATCCACAATCCAGTGGGATAATCTTTGTTTCGATACGGCACTTCCCTGCTGCCGACCGCCATAACAGACAAAGAGCTGCTCAGATGATCTAAAATTCTGAGTACGGTCCACATAAATGCGCAGAGCGCGAACTGGACAAAGTAAAGAAAGGGCTGGGTCTGCCTCCTCCGGGGGCAGCGCTTGCAGGTTCACTACCTGATCTCTAAAGGGGGTGGTAGGAACCTTGGGCACATAACCGGGGCGGGGTCTCAGGATAACGTGAGAGTAATCCGGCCCGAATTCCAGGCACGAGTCACTGACCGAAAATGCCTCCAGGTCCCCGACCCTCTTGGAGGCCAACGCAACCAGCAGAGCTGTCTTCAGGGACAGAAATCTTAGAGATACTGATTCGAGTGGCTCAGAGGGATCGGATCGCAGACTCGTGAGAACGAGGGCGAGATCCCAAGAGGGCATGAGAGGGGGGCGAGATGGATTAATTCGCCTAGCACCCCTAAGGAACTGGATGACCAGGTTATGCTTTCCCACGGTGCCGCCAGCTACCGCGCTATGATAAGCGGAGATGGCGGCCACGTAAACCTTGAGAGTGGAGGGCGACAGCCTGCTGTCCAACTTCTCTTGAAGGAAAGAGAGCACAACACTAATCTGGCAATTTCGGGGGTCTTGTCTGCGAGAGACGCACCATTCAGTGAATAGACTCCACTTCAGGGCGTAGGCGCGCCTCGTGGAGGGGGCTCTAGCCTGAGTGATGGTATTAACCACCGCAGTCGGTAGGTTACCTAAGTCTTCCTCGCGTCTAGGGACCACACGTGGAGGTTCCAAAGATCGGGGCGAGGGTGCCAGATGGTGCCCTGTCCCTGAGAGAGTAGGTCCTCTCTCAAAGGGATCCGCCAGGGGAGGGCCGTCGCGAGGAGTGAGAGCTCTGATATCCAGGTCCGGTTGGGCCAAAGGGGCGCAACTAGCAGAACCTGTTCCTCGTCCTCCCTGACCTTGCACAGAAACTGCGCGAGCAGGCTCACTGGGGGAAACGCATACTTGCGCATGCCCCGAGGCCAGCTGTGGGCCAGTGCATCCGTGCCGAGAGAGCCCTCGGTCAGGGAAAAAAACAACTGGCAGTGAGCGTTCTCGGGGGAAGCAAACAGATCGATCTGGGCCTCCCCGAATCGCGCCCATATCAGCTGAACAGACTCGGGGTGGAGTCTCCATTCTCCAGGGCGTAACAGCTGTCGTGAGAGCGCATCGGCTGCACGATTGAGCGTGCCTGGGACGTGAATGGCGCGCAGCGATTTCAGCCGCGGGTGACTCCAGAGGAGCAGACGGCGGGCGAGCTGAGACAAGTGGCGAGAGCGCATACCCCCCATGCGGTTGATATACGCCGCCGCCGCCGTACTGTCCGTCCTGACCAGCACGTGTTGCCGCTCCAGCACCGGTAAAAAGCGGTGGAGAGCGAGGAACACTGCCAACAGCTCTAGGCGATTGATATGCCAATGCAGCTGGGCACCCTTCCAGAGGCCCGCAGCCGTATGCCCGCGACACACGGCCCCCCCAACCAGTGTTGGAAGCGTCTGTTGAAACAACAACATGGCTGGACGCCTGTCCTAGAGGCACACCGGCCTGTAGGAACGAGGGGTCGTTCCAAGGGCTGAGGGCGCGGCGACACAGCGCAGTAACCGAGACCCGGTGTGTGCCCGCGTGCCATGCGCGTCTGGGGACCCGATCGTGAAGCCAGTGCTGAAGTGGTCTCATATGGAGCAACCCGAGCGGCGTGACGGCGGCTGCGGATGCCATATGCCCCAGGAGCCTCTGAAAGAACTTCAGTGGGACCACTAGTTTGCTGTCGAGCTCCCTCAGACAGTTCAGCAACAGGCGAGCGCGTTCCTCGGAGAGGTGCGCTACCATGGTGATCGAGTCCAGCTCCATCCCGAGAAAAGAAATCCTCTGCACGGGGGCGAGTTTGCTCTTTTCTCGGTTGACCTGAAGCCCCAGTAGGCGGAGATGCCGAAGCACCTCGTCCCTGTGCATAATCAATTGCTCCCGCGAGTGGGCTAAAATCAGCCAGTCGTCGAGATAACTGAGTATGCGAATGCCCGCGAGCCGAAGGGGCGCTAGGGCACCCTCCGCGAGTTTGGTGAAGACCCGCGGAGACAGAGAGAGCCCGAAGGGGAGGACCTTGTACTGCCACGCTCGACCCTCGAACGCAAACCGCAGAAATTGGCGGTGGCGTGGAAGAATGGAGACATGGAAATACGCGTCCTTCAGGTCTATGGCTGCAAACCAATCCCGAGGACGAACGCATTGGAGAATGCGCCTCTGCGTGAGCATTCTGAACGGCAGCTTGTGCAGACAGCGGTTCAAAACGCGCAGATCTAGGATTGGCCGTGACCCACCGCTCTTTTTGGGTACGATGAAGTATGGGCTGTAAAACCCACTCTCCATCTCGGCTGGAGGAACCGGCTCGATTGCACCCTTCACCAGGAGGGCAGCAATCTCCTCTCGCAAGACAGGGGCGGACAGGGGGTTGACCCTGGAGAAATACACGCCCGTAAACTTGGGGGGCCGTTTCGCGAACTGAATCGCGTAACCGAGTCTGATTGTGCGTATGAGCCACCGCGAGGGGCTGGCCCGCGCTAACCAGGCAGGCAGAGCCCCTGCTAATGGAGTCATCGCTACAATCGCTGACGTACCAGCGGTGGGGCAGCGCGGAGTGGGTGTGCTGATCCGGGAAGCACGAGGGTCCCGCGGAAAAGCTGGAGGAGAGCGATTCGCTCTGGCTCCGCACCCTGACTCCGGAGAGGGGGCTGGAGGGCTGAGGGAAGGGAGACCGTCCCCCCAGCGCTCGTGAGCCACTGGCGAAGCACGTAGAGTCTGCGAGCCGGAAGGCAGCGCGTCCCGGACTGGCAGAACTCGTGCAGTCACATCCGGGGAAGGGAAAAAGTGCTCTTTTACTGATGTTTTGGTGGCACTGAAAAGTACCGTTGTTATCGGGGCCCCGCCCTCCAGCGGGGAAAGAGCAAGTTTCCTCTTCTCCGGATGGCCTGTCTCAGGGACGCTTCGCGGTCCGTTTACCGGCCTTAACGGCGCCCTGGACAGGAGGGGCTGCCCGCTTTCGAGGTGAACGCCGCGCCCGCTTGGCCGGAGGCGCAGGCGGGGGCGGGGCAGCACTCGTTGGCGGGCGCCCTCGGCGAGGAACAGCGGAGGTGGATGGCTCGGCGGGCGGAGCGGGCTTACGGCCACGCCGATAGATGACATTGCCAATCGCATCCGACTGCTCTTTCACCGCCTTGAATTCCTGGGTGAATTCACCGACGGTGTCGCCGAACAGGCCAGCCTGGGATATGGGCGAGTCAAGAAAGCGAACTTTGTCAACGTCGCGCATATCGGCCAGGTTTAGCCAGAGGTGGCGTTCCTGAACCACAAGTGTGGACATCGTCCTCCCCAGCGCACACGCGGCGGACTTAGTAGTCCGAAGAGCATAGTCGGTCGCGGTGCGCAGCTCATGTAATAAGCTTGGGTTGGACCCGCCCTCGTGCAGCTCGGCCAGCGCTTGGTAGCGCTGGTAGGTGGCCATCGCGTGCAAAGCAGAAGCAGCCTGGCCCGCAGCCTTATAAGCTCTGGCTCCGAGGGAGGCAGACAACCTACAGGCTTTGGACGGGAGGCGGGGCAAACCCCGCCACGTAGAGGCGCCGCGCGGATTGACCGCGATAGCGCGCTCCACTGACGGGATCGCCTCATACCCCCTGGCAGCTCCGCCGTCAAGGGCGGTGAGGGCGGAGGCACTCGCAGCACGGGCAGAAAAAGGTGCCCTCCAGGACTGCGTGAGCCTACTGTGCACTTCCGGGAAGAAGGGGACGAGAGGCTTCGAAGGCTTTGCCTTCTGGTCCTCTACGTAGCACCCATCTATTCGGTCCGGCCGCGGAGCTGGGGGATAAACCATCTCCAACCCCACGGCCGAAGCAGCCCGGGAAAGCACGGCTAACATGTCCGCTTCAGGATCCGATTTGACAGCGCTCACCTGCCCGGAGGGGGCGAGCGGGTCCGGATCTTCGTCGGACAGTGAAAGCCCACCCTCCGATGCCGCGGAGGACATCTGATCTCCGGTGTCAGCGAGTGTGAGAGCTACCATCTGGTTAGACGGATCACCCTCACCACCCGAAGCTTGGATGGAGCGCCGTGAGGAGCGAGAGGTCCGCGAGCCCGTGGGCGGCGGATTAGCTCCCGCTGAAACCCTCAGATCTGCCCGAGCGCCCGCTGCTTTTTTAGAACAGGAGGCAACTGGGGTGGCTCGCTCTCTTGCGAAAGTTAGCCGCGATCTTAGCTGTGCAACGGTCATGGCATCGCAATGACGACATGAACCGCCCGCGAGCACCGCATTAACATGCTGGACCCCCAAACATGCAATGCAGTGATCGTGTCCATCATCCGGAGCCAGGAAACCCCCGCATCCAGAAACGCACAGTCGGAGCGCCATCCTGAAAAGGACGTGCTGCACGACTGTGTTGCTCTTTTAGGAAAGTTGCAACTATACGCACCGCTCTGGAGGACCGGACCCAAAGAACCGCAGGCAAGGGAGTAACCCAGCTCGACCGTCTGCCACCGCGAAGACCCACTCTGGACCGGGAGACACACTCGTTCGCTCTGAAGTGCTGATCAGCAAGAGGAACCCTCATCGACTCACTCAGAAAGGATCTGAAGCGAAAAGGATGGCGTCTGCTGGCTTCAGGTGTGCTTATATGCTGAGATAATTGCAGATGTCGTACACCTGCGCAAGCTTACGCTGCCAATTAATTTCATTCATTGGCCCGTTCAATACTCTCCAGATAAGCGGCTTCTGATCCGAATCCTCCCATTCATGGCACTGAAGTTCCCCAACCGAAGGGGAACTCCAAATCTCCCCTAAACCCACCGTCACAGGAAACAATCTGCACTCTCACATACTCATAATACTTCATTCTGTCTGATTTATGAGCCGTTTCACTTATGGAGACCAAAAAAAAAAGTCTCACACACATTTGCTCACTCACAAACAAACTCACAAACACATGCTTACACGAAATTAACTTGTGTTGCTGGTATTTACTGGTCCCCACAAGTCACACAAACACAGACAGACAAACACACTAACACAAACAAGCATATATGCTCACAGACACATGCTCACTCACACACAAACTCAAACACACGGTCACACACCCTTACATACACACAAAAACTCACAAACACACACTCAAACGCGCACACATGCATACCCACAAACTCTCAGAAACACATGCTTACACACACACACACACACACACACACACGTACACACACACACACACACACACACACACACAAACACACAAACAAAAACATATGCAAACACACGTTCACAAACAGACAGGCTGACAATCTGGAGGTGATCCATCACAATCTGTGTGTGTGACTAGACTGCTGGCACACACACACACACACACACACACTTGTCACCTGCCATAATGAGTGATCATACACACCTGCGAGGGTCACACAGAAAAACACAAACATCATTTGTCTTGTGTTCAAATACTTATGCTTCACTGACTGACAGGAGACAGCAGATGCCTTTCCAGCTGCAACCCAGTACTGGAAAACACCCATACACACTCATTCACACACACTTAAACACTGCAGTCAATTTAGTTAATCAGTTTCCCTATAGCGCATGTGTTTGAACTGTAGGGCAAACCGGAGTACCCGGAGGAAACCCATGCCAACACAGGGAGCACATGCAAACTCCACATAGAAATGCACCCTGACCCAGCTGAGACTCAAACCAGCAACCTCCCTGCTGTGAGGCCACAGTGCTGTCACTCCTGCCTAAATGGATCAACAGTTATTTTTCCCGTCACCTCATTAGTTTCTCATCAAATCTTCTGACCAATCAAATGCTTTCTAGTATCTTACATGCCCCACCCCCTTCATCCCACTGGCTTTTCATTTGATGCGCTTGAACTCAACCACTCTCACTGTTTGAGAAAAACAAAACACTATTGGCTGTTTATAAAGGGGAGGAGCTACTCTATGCCCCGCCCTCTTCAGTTGAGATCACATCAAACATCGAATATGAATGCACATTTCAAAGCACTTAAACAAGCACATGAAAGATGAGCTGTGATTGGTCCGTTTCACTGACAGTCAGATTAAGTGGGCTGATCCTGAGCAGAATAAGTGGAGCAGCTGTTATGATGACAGTCTGAAAACACAACCCGCTTTCTCTAGAGTCTCTCTTCATTACACACAGCTTTTAGTGTGTGTGTGTGTGTGTGTGTGTGTGTGTGTGTGTGTAGGTGTGAGTGTTCATTGAGGCTTGTAATGGCTTTCCAGCATTGAGCTTTAGAGAAAGGCTCATTCTAATACAGCCACTGAATGAGCTTCACCGTCCATCATGATATATATTTACAGACCGAGAGAAAGAATCGCAGCAAAATCCCAGTGTGTGTGTGTGTGTGAAAGTCAGTTCACAGTCAAGGTCAGAAGCACATTTAAAACTCTGGACCCCATTATACACCCGGCGCAATAATGTGCAAGAAGTGTTTGGCCGATTTGTTCCTATTTTTAGACCATTCATTCATTCATTTTCTTGTTGGCTTAGTTCCTTTATTAATCCGGGGTCGCCACAGCGGAATGAACTGCCAACTTATCCAGCAAGTTTTTACGCAGCGGATGCCCTTCCAGCCGCAACCCATCTCTGGGAAACATCCACACGCACCCTCATACACTATGGACAATTTATTCTACCCAATTCACCTGTACCGCATGTGTTTGGACTGTGGGGGAAACCGGAGCACCCGGAGGAAACCCACGCGAAGGCAGGGAGAACATGCAAACTCCCCACAGAAATGCCAACTGAGCCGAGGTTCGAACCAGCGACCTTCTTGCTGTGAGGCGACAGCACTACCTACTGCGCCACTGCACCACGCTGCTTAAATAGTATATCCATTTGCGTCATTTTGTAGACTCATGGGTAAGCAGATCTATAAAGGAGGTGTGTTAAGGCGCATTGTTGGTGCGTTGCTATCTTGAGAAACTGAAATACACCACGCAATTGACCAGCTAAAAGCTGCTCTAAAATCCAGCGCAGAGTACATTAGCTGTGCGCCTTAAAGGCTTACACATTGCTTAATACACACAGGATATACAGCAACACACAAATATCTTTACAGATGAAAAACAAATAAACTATTAAACGATACAGAAATTATTATTTTCTACATGAATATAAAAACCCACTGCCTCCATGCCTTCTTCACCTCAGGGGGCTTTTTCAGTGTTTTCATGACAATCTGCATTAGTAATGTTAACATTATTAGCAGTATTATTTATTATCTGCAACTTTATATTTGTTTTAATAAAAACTTGTTTAGATTTGTCCACCTGTGAGGTTTTGGAGACGTCTGCATCACTATGGCATACGGTTGTCAGAATTATTAGCCAACCTTCAAAATTTTTTTTTTTTTTTTTAAAAATATTTCCCAAATGATGATTAACGGAGCAAGGAAATGTTCACAGTATGTCTGATAAAATTTTTTCTTCTGGAAAGTCTTATTTGTTTTATTTCGGGTTGAATTTTTTAAACACAATTTTAGGTACAAAATTATTAGCCCTTTTAAGCTATATTTTTTTCTTGATAGTCTACAGAACAAACCATCCTTATACAATAACTTGCCTAATTAACTTAACCTGCCTAGTTACCCTAAATAACCCAGTTACGCCATTAAATGTCACTTTAAGCTGTATAGAAGTGTTTGAAAAATATTTAGTAAAATATTATTTACTGTCATCACGGCAAAGATAAAATAAATCAGTTATAAGAGATGCTTTATTAGAACTATCATGTTTAGAAATGAGTAGAAAAAAAATTAAATTAAACAGAAATTAGGGAAAAAAATAAACAAGCGGTCTAATAATTCAGGGGGCTAATAATTCTGACTTCAACTTTAAAAACAAAATGTGTGTTTGGTTTTCTGACCACAGTTAATTTTTATTGCTCATTTATTCATTGATGGAAATTAGAACTGAATTTAGAAATAGTTTTGAAACAAATCTTTGCGCTTAACAAGGGAATTAAACATGTAGGCTGATGGATGTCTTCAGTGGAGTGAGTTTCCACCGCTTCCTCACTCCACCAAAGTAAAGGAGTAAAGAGTAAAAGTAAAGTAAAGAGAAAGTAAAGAGGCTGAATGGCGGAGGCTCGTTCTTTATCCTGGCGCTGCAGATGCTCGGTTTAACTGTTTTCTGAAAAGTAGGAATGCCACTTATTTTATTATATTATATTATATTATATTATATTATATTATATTATATTATATTATATTATATTATATTATTAAAAATATTATATTAAAATATATTATATTATGTTATTTTATGTTAAATTATATTATATTATTTTATATTATGTTATTTTATATTATATTATATTATTTTATATTATATCATTTTATATTATATTATATTATATTATATTGTTAAAAATATTATATTAAAATATATTATATTATGTTATTTTATGTTAAATTATATTATATTATTCTATAATATGTTATTTTATATTATATTATATTATAGTATTTTATATTATATAATTTTATATTATATTATATTATATTATAATACGTTATTTTATATTATGTTATTTTATATTATGTTATTTTATATTATTTTATATTATATTATTTTATATTATATCATTTTATATTATATTATTTTATATTTTATTATATTATATTATATTATATTATATTATATTATATTATATTATATTATATTATATTATATTATATTATATCATTTTATATTATATTATATTATATTATATTATATTATATTATATTATATTATATTATATTATATTATCGGCAGGTAATAAAATGGATAATATTTCCATCATCTCATATGTATTTTTTTCCTCATACACTTTTTATCATGAAGACATAATTCATGAAACTTTACAGCAATATTTCCAAAATAACACATTTTGATAAAAGGAAAATACAAATGTCATGCATCTCATCAGTATTTATGGGCGGAGCTTCAAAGAGCTCTAAATATGCATGTATTTAAGATTGCAATATTTATTTATACAGGCTTGG
This sequence comes from Danio rerio, assembly GCF_049306965.1. Taxonomy (NCBI): domain Eukaryota; kingdom Metazoa; phylum Chordata; class Actinopteri; order Cypriniformes; family Danionidae; genus Danio; species Danio rerio. Next base: position 60,298,618 of record NC_133177.1, read on the forward strand.
AGCTACAAAAGAGCTAATAAATGATGACAGATTTTGTTTTCGCCTGGACTCTTTCTGTCAGAAGACTGAAAAACAAACATCTCAAATTATTAAAAGAATACGAAAGTCCACTCTTACTCTCATTTACATCACCCAAATTGAAATTCTGCCTGAATTAACAATCATGTGCATTTATTGTGGTCTGTTTCTCACACACTGATCAGCTTCACAAACTCTCTCGGATGTTGTGTTGTCATGGTGACTGTGTTAAAAGCAACCCGCCAATCAATATGCACTGACTCTCTTTATAGGCCACGTCCCCTAAGCTCCACCTTCTTTCAACTCATGACACTTTACACAGCAAACCAACCAACAACTTGGCTCTAATTATTTCCTTAGCTATTTTGATATATTTATTTTTACCAAAATGCAAATGAGCCACATGCTTACAGTCACACCCTCATCATCACCATGGCATACATACACCGCACACAGAGAGATATGTGTGACAATAATTGCTTCATAAGGTTATTATAGGTGAGAGGTGATTTTAATAGAGCGATATGCTAATATTGTACGCCAAGAGAGAGAAATGAAGTGTGATAATCATGCAAACATCAGGGGTAAACAGTTACCCATCATCAGACGGATTTAATTTCAGTGTTTACACAGCTGCAAATTTACTTACACATCATCAAATTATCCCACTGTGTGCTGAAATCACGACAGCAGCGAGGACTCGGATAATCCTCTCAAAAACACTCACAAGAAATGATTAACATGATGATCACTGTTCATTTTAATATTGTTATTAACACATAACGGGCTCTATTTTAATGGTCTAAGCGCAAAGTCTAAAGCGCATGGTGCATTAAGGGCGTGTCTGAATTCATTCATTCATTCATTTTCTTGTTGGCTTAGTCCCTTTATTAATCTGGGGTCGCCACAGCGGAATGAACCGCCAACTTATCCAGCAAGTTTTTTACGCAGCGAATGCCCTTCCAGCTGCAACCCATCTCTGGGAAACAACCACACATACACACACACACTCATACACTACGGACAATTTAGCCTACCCAATTCACCTGTACCGCATGTCTTTGGAATGTGGGGGAAACCGGAGCACCCGGAGGAAACCCACGCGAACGCAGGGAGAACATGCAAACTCCACACAGAAACACCAACTGAGCCGAGGATCGAACCAGCGACCCAGCGACCTTCTTGCTGTGAGACGAACATGCTACCCACTGCACCACCCATGTCTGAATTTACTTTTGCTATTTTAAGGAGGGTAAAATACGCTCTGCACTCCAGCGCATGGTCTAACAGGGTTGTGCTGATTCTATAAATGAGCTCTGGGTGTGTTTTAAACATAATGTGCATTAAACCAATCAGAGTCTCATCTCACATTCCCTTTAAGAGTCAGTTGCGTTGCAATATGGTGCATTTGCAGAACATCTGCAGCACAAGGATAAAGAACGAGCCTCCTCCATTTGCACTCTTTACTTTCTTTTTACTTTACTTTCGTGGATAAGAAAACGATGGAAATGCTCTCCACTGAAGATATCCATTAGCCTACATATTTATGGCCCTATCATACACCCAGTGCAACTTTGGTGGTTTTAGAGTAAATGACACCCTGGGTGAACCACCCCATACCCCCCTTCCACTTAAAATGTTATGTTTATTTTTCAATAAAAACAACAATTTATTCATTCATTCATTCATTTACTTGTCGGCTTAGTCCCTTTATTAATCAGGAGTTGCCATAGCAGAATATGCCACCAACTTGTCTAGCATGTTTCCCTTCCAGCCGCAACCCATCACTGGAATATACCCATACATTCTTGCATTCACACACATACACTACAGCCTATTTAGCCTATCTAATTCAACTGTACCGCATGTGTTTGGACTTTGGGGGAAACCGGAGCACCTGGAGGAAACCCATGCCAACACGGGGAGAACATGCAAACTCCACACAGAAATGCCAACTGACCCAGCCGAGGCTCGAACCTGTGACCTTCTTGCTGAGGCGACAGCACTACCTACTAAGCCACCATTACTAAGGAAATATTTGAAAAAGAATTAAAATTTACCAGGAGGACTAATAAAGTCTTCATCTGTATCTATAGACCTTTTCATGGCTGCTGCATGGAGAACGCCATAGCGACCAGCGTCTTCTGGTCGAATGCAAAAAACTTCCGTTCACAGCATGTGCAACTGGTAATTTGCGCTCCGAAAATGGTTTTCAATAACGTTTTTAATAAATAACAGAGTGTTTTTGTGACACACAACTTAGATTATAACGGCTTTAACGGACACATTTCTGTCACGTGTGGTTTAAGCGCGTCAGAAATACGAGAAAAACGTTTTCCTAGTTCACGTGTCTGCTGTCAGAAATACAGTGTGTGCGTGCGTTAACCGGCCTGTCAGCTGTTAGCTCAGCGGCTCTTTAACACACACACACACACAGAGAGAGAGAGAGAGAGAGAGAGAGAGAGAGTGTGTGTGTTAGCAGTGTGTGTGTTAGAGAGTAAGCTGTGTGTTAGCAGCTCAGTTTGTGCACTCCTGCCACCGTCTGAGGAACCCACAATGATCCGCTCCACTGTCTCCAACACACAACTGGAACTCTTTACTCGTGGACTTACTGTTTATATTATTGTCACCACTTTTATCCTGTTTCACAAATTACCATTAATCTATTTTTAATTTTTTAAATATTTTTTGTTCTACTGATATATTGTTATTTTTATTAATCTATTTTTTTTTTTAATTTCTTTCTTTATTTCTATATTATATTTTATGTTCATATTTGTTTGTCTTGTCTGTACGCAGCGACGCTGCACTGCTTTGGCAATACGAATGTACAGTTATTTGTCATTTACATTTACATTTAGTCATTTAGCAGACGCTTTTATCCAAAGCGACTTACAAATGAGGACAAGGAAGCAATTTACACAACTAAGAGCAACAATGAATAAGTACTAAAGGCAAGTTTCAGGTCTGTAAAGTCTAAGAAGGGAAGTATTAGTAGTATTAGTATTATTATTATTTTTTTTTTTGGGTACAGTTAATTTGTCATGCCAATAAAGCACCTAAAATGTGAAATGTGAAATGAGAGAGAGAGAGAGTGAGAGAGCAAACCAGAGTACTGGCATGAAACTTAACAGGTATGAAAGTCGTGCAATTTACAAAAATGAGCAATAAAAGTCTGTTATTGATCCTCTGCTGGCTGATTTGCTGTTCATTCTAATCGCGAGCCGTTTGTGTTTTATTTCGTGTGTTGTTTTCACCACGGTTTGTGTTTTTCTGTCATTTCGAAATGACACTAGCCTATATTTTCTATTTGTCACAGTTATTAAATCAGTGTGTCAGTGGCACAGTACAGGCTATGTGTGTGTGTCAAACATTTTGGTGAGCTACATTTGTTTGGGCTGATTATATATTTGAAATAAAGAGAAAATGTTGACTTTAGCGATGACGAGGCTTCATTTAAACTGCAGAAGATGCCGTCTGACAACGAGGGGAAAACGCCTCACAGCAGCTGTTTTCCATCCTATTAGATCGCAATTCTTTAAATGATCAGTCCAGGAGATGCTGCTGATGTACAACAGTGTTAGTTCAAAGAGGATAAAGCAGGTAAAATAGATTAAAACTATCGTTTCAAAGCTGTCCAAATGTGACTGTTTACAGTGGCGCAACAAGGGGGTATGCAGTATATGCGGCGCATAGGGGCGCCACACATGGGGGGGCGCCGTTGTGCCAAAACTATTTTTAAAATTATCCTTATTAAAAGTTTTAAATAATAAAAATAAATAAATATGTTTTGTTAAAAAACATTATTTTGCATATTAAACGAATATAATATTGTTATTGTTTAATTCAAAATCATTTAACACAATAACATGCAGTCACACAGCCTAAAGTGTTCATGTAGATGTAACTGTTTAGATTTGCTTTTATTTTTATCAAAATAAACTGTCAAATCATACATAATGTCAAAAGTTCTAAGATTAATCTGAACATTTGTCTTCAAAAATTTGGTTCTCAAATCTTCATTTATTATTAATTAATTAATATAAAATAAGAGGGATCACACAAAATTTGAACCTGCATACCCCTCAGTAAATGTGTAGTTGCGCCCCCTGACTGTTTACATGCATCAGCTGCCGACCGGAAGATCTTCGCATTCTCCTTGCGCACACACGCAAAGCATAATGGGTAATTTTGCGTTCCAAGAAAAAGGTCTATAGTATATCATCATTACACATGCATTGCTATGTAAACACATACAATAAAAAGCCAGAGAGCTGTATCTTCTGCCCCTGTCTGTTAATTCTTCCTCCCCTTCTGTGCACGTGTGAAAGTGAAGCATCATCAGCTCACTGAAAAGCACTGATTATCTCCCATGTGTTCACTAATTATAATGCTTTGCCTGTTCCAGTAGACAATCAACAGAACGGCTGTGAAATCAAGCTTTTGTCCCACGACATCCATCCTGACACCCAAATATTCAGGCCATAAGCCTCTCCACTATAATAGCTCTCGGTATTGTAAGCCAATCTGTGCAAGCGTCAGTCATTAATATTCATAAAAGCGCTATGAATATTCATTTGTGTGAGCTCTTCACCCAAAGCACATAATTAAAGGCAACGAGAGTCTCTTGACGGCACCTGGACGTCCGTCCACCTGCTGGAATATTAAAAACATCTGAGAAACCACACTGACACGCTTTCAAAATAAGAGATAAGCAATAGATCAGTTTCCATCCACTGTTTTAGGCAGATTTAGGATTATTGCATAAGGAAATGTTTGATGGAAACGTCAAGATGTGGAAAAATGTTGATAACGTGCATATGGTTTTTATCGTATCTACTTAACTGCGCAGGATAAACATTTTATGCAATAAAAAAACATGCATAAACTACAGGGTGGGCCGTTTATATGGAGACACCTTAATAATTTGGGAATGGTTGGTGATATTAACATCCTGTTTGTGGCACATTAGTATATGTGAGGGGGCAAACTTTTCAAGTTGAGTGGTGACCATGGTGGCCATTTTGAAGTCGGCCATCTTGGATCTAACTTTTGTTTTTTTCAATAGGAAGAGGGTCATGTGACACATCAAACTCATTGGGAATTTCACAAGTAAAACAATGGTGTGCTTGGTTTTAACATAACTTTAGTCTTTCATGAGTTATTTACAAGTTTCTGAACACTTATAAAATGTGTTCAATGTGCTGCCCATTGTGTTGGATTGTCAGTGCAAGCCTCTTCTCCCGCTCTTCACACACTGATAGCAACACCGCAGGAGAAATGCCAGCACAGGCTTCCAGTATCCAAAATTCCAAAATTGCAGCTCATTTTTTATAGTTTACAGATTCATCTCGCACCCGCAAGGTTTAATCCAGACCGCGGGCCGTACGTTTGACACCCCTGGTCTTGAGCATCTGTCTGTGCTCCCAAAGAGTGTATCATGCCTCCAAGGCACCGCATTCATTGCGTTCATTTAGTTTTGTCTTCGTTTTCTGGGGCGCAATTTATTTATTAGAGAAGAAAAGCACCACATTAGCATCTCCTACCATAATAAATTCCCTTTTGCTTTCTGATCAGCATTAACTCTTAAATATAATTCATATATTTAGATTCCAGGATCGCACTGAACAAAATGTCCATGATCTTTTGCGCAGCTTGTCACTAAACTACAAGTGCATCCCAATCGCCAATCATTTTAAGCGCTGTCTCAATTGCAAAATTACTGAAACGTTCACTCCCTAAAATGTCCCATGATGCACTGAAAATAGTATCGAAACCCACTATGCGCCTAATGAATGTTCGAAAGAGTGAACTGTGAATCACTTAACCCAAATCATCAAACGTAATCACAAACAACCGATGTTTTTCTAAACATAAACTGCTATTAATTTTTACCATGCTAGACAGGGGTGCGTTTCCCAAACAACGATGTAGCTCACAGCTGAACTATCATAGTACGATGCATCGTTTGGGAAAAGAAGATGTAGTGAGGAGTGTTTCCCAAAACCCCTAGTTTCTCTGTCGCAGATCCATCGCTTGAACCACGTTAGTTATAATGTAAAACGCACATAATGACGCTCTAAACAGGGCAGAGGAACTATTTCTTTAGAGAAGAACCCCATCATTTCTTTGTGCAAATTATATTGTTTCACACCCAACACATTTAAAATAAAATCCAACATTAGATTTGGTAAAAGCATGCACTCGCTTTCCATATTAACAGAATTATATGTAGACGACACATATAGAGCCTGAGATTCCGCTACAAATATTATTGAGAATATGACATATAATATTGTTAATCAAATCACTTAAAAAAGCTAAAAAGTATTTTAATATCATATATAAATCATATGCATAAATAA
>NC_133177.1:60307500-60360000 GCF_049306965.1 Danio rerio
AATCATACAGCCCTTATTCCCAGCCCTAAATGACAGTAGAAGACTGTACCTGCTTCTCCAGTGGAGCTTTTGGTTCTGATGGTCTCGGTGGTGCTCAGATGCTGTTCAATAAACGCTGTCGTTCCAGAGACTGTCTGATCTGCAGATGTGGAGATACTCATTCCAGTGGTTTCAGTGTTAATGGTGTCTGCAGATGGTGAGGTGGTGCTTTGGATGACGTCGGTGGTCTGGACTGATGGTGAGGTGGTGCTTTGGATGTCGTCGGTGGTCTGGACTGATGGTGAGGTGGTGGTGTCGATGTCTGCGGTGGTCTGGACTGATGGTGCGGTGGTGCTGTGGATGTCTGCGGTGGTCTGGACTGATGGTGCGGTGGTGCTGTGGATTTCTGGGGAGCTCTGGATGTCTGTGGTACTCTGGACGAATGGTGTGGTGGTGTCCTGGACAGGGGTGGTGCTCATTTCAGTGGTGGTCTGGTTGGGTTTCTTGCCTCTGTTTCTGCGTCTGTACTGGATTTCTCCTCGAGCCTCGTGTCCATGAACTGTCCTGCTGCTGGTGGTGGTGCTGCTGCTGGTGGTGCTGCTGCTGCTGGTGGTGGCTGGAGGTCAAACATAACTAACATTCATAACTAATATACATAAGTACATGTACATCAGAAATCCCTGACTCAAAACAAAACATTTTTGAAGCTTCATTAAGCAGTGCTTCAAAAGCAGCCGTCACTATTGCACTCTGTGTATGTAGGCAAATTATATTTTCTTTAATTTTTTAAAAATGCTATTGCTATTTATTCATGTTCTTATTTATGTATTAGCACTCACCGGCCACTTTATAAGGTACACCTGTCCAACTGCTTAATGCAAATTTCTAATCAGCCAATCACGTGGCAGAAACTCAATGCATTTAGGTATTGTGGTCAAGACAACCTGCTGCAGTTCAAAGCGAGCATCAGAATGGAGAAGAAAGGGGATTTAAGTGACTTTGACTGTGGCATGGTTGTTGGTGACAGATGGGCTGGTCTGAGTTTTTCAGAAACTGCTGATCTACTGGGATTTTTATCCACAACCATCATAGGGTTTACAGAGAATGATCTGAAAAAGAGGAAATATCCAGTGAGCGGCAGTTCTGTGGGCGCAAATTCCTTGTTGAGGTCAGAGGAGAATGGCCAGACTGGTTCCAGCTGATAGAAAGGCAACAGTAACTCAAATAAGCACTCGCTACAACTGAGGTCTGCAGAAGAGCATCTCTGAACACACAACACGTCCAACCTTGAGGCGGATGGGCTACAGCAGCAGAAGATCACACCGGGTGCCGCTCCTGTCAGCTAAGAACAGGAAACTGAGGCTACAATTCACACAGGCTCACCAAAACTGGACAATAGAAGATTGGAGAAACGTTGCCTGCTCTGATGAGTCTCCATTTCTGCTGACATATTCGGATGTCGGGTCAGAATTTGGCGTCAACAACATGAAATCATGGATCCATCCTGCCTTGTATCAGTGGTTCAGGCTGGTTGTGGTGGTGTAATGCTGTGGGGGAGATTTTCTTTGCACACTTTGGGCCGATTAGAACCAATTGAGCATCATGTCAACACCAAAACCTACCAGAGTATTGTTGCTGACCATGTCCATCCCTTTATGACCACAGTGTGCCCATCTTCTGATGGCTACTTCCAGCAGGATAACGCTTGAGTTTGAGTTTCACTGTACTCAAATGGCCTCCACAGTCACCAGAGCTCAATCCAAAAGAGCACCTTGGGGATGTGGTGGAACGGGAGATTGGCATCATAGATGTGCAGCCGACAAATCTGCAGCAACTGTGTGATGCTATCATGTCAATATGGAGCAAAATCTCTGAGGAATATTTCCAGTACCTTGTTGAATTTATGCCATGAAGGATTAAAGCAGTTCTGAAGGCAAAAGGGATGCAATCCAGTACTAGTAAGGTGTACCTAATAAAGTGGCCGGTTTAAACTTTTTGTACCCTCTGTACTGGAAACTCCTATCACTGTTACAAATTCATTGGCTTTATCCTGTGATTTCAGATACAGCATTTGTGTGTGTAAGCAGATTTGGTAATAAACTCCTTCCGGTTTTTAATTCTGAATTGGTCGCAACATAACAATTCTATTTACAGTGCTTTTACACCTATAGATTGATTGTTTTGTTTTGTAACTTGACTTCTGCTATAGAATTGAGATACATTTAAAAATTAAAGCGCATCATTTTGCTTATAATGTTTCATTTCCAACCCAGCCTCATTCTGAAAACACACCTTTATATACATTTCTGGAGAGCACCAAGTTCATTCTAGGAAGTACCTTATATTGCAGTTTTTGTTTTCTCGAATGCGTCGCTGTGTACACCTTTTTAGATCTCAAATTCACTCGCGAGTGCAATTGTTGCCTGCTCTTCTCGTGTAAATCCACCAGAGGCCACTGTCGAGGGCTAATCGACTGACCAACCCACCTCCGTCCCTAAACCCAACCAATAATGTTTTCAAAAGCACCGATTGACCCAACCACCCACCTCCCTAAATCCAACCGACAGTTTTAAACAGCGATCCAGAAAAAGAAAAGTCCTTACCTGATTTTTACCACGTTTTCAGATTTCACCATATTCTCACCTTATTATTCACTTGTTTATTTCATTTTTTGGCTTTTGTTTTTGTTTTACTTGCTTTCTGGAACCGTTCTTCGTTCAACTCGAACCCTGTCAACTCCTCTCTGCATCTCAAGATCGCAAACATACATGTTGAGCTACTCCACAAACTGGTAACAGCTGGAAAAACGCCCACACGGAAGTCAGCAGTCAGGCGGTAAGCACGAAAAGGAAAGCGGTCATACCGCCTCGTAGCATTTGCTTGAAAGAAGAAATGCAGCCATATGTACTTCTGGCTAAATAGTTTGCGATCTCCAGAAATGTATACAGGGGTACGTTTTCAGAATGAGCCTGTGTTACTCATTTCTCGTCATCATAAATTAAAATAAGTACACATGATAGCGGAATCCCGGAAAATAAATCAAACTTTGACCAATGAGAGGAGGATTTACTCGAACAAGACTTGTTTTAACTATTTGGGTCCATTTAGAAACATTGCTGTGTGAAAGTGAACCGCACCGAGGACTAAAAGCAACAATGTAACAATTGTAATTCCTGTTTTGTAACAAAACAATTGATCTATAGGTGTGAAAGCACCCTTAGTGTAGCGTTCACTAACCGTCAGTGGGTTTTGGTTGGTTGGTTGTTGAATCAGTCAGCGTGTGGTCTGTAGTGTTAATGAATAAAGCATTGCTGGATGTCTCCAGCGTCAGCGACTCTGAATCTCCCCATGAGCTGCCCTCAGTCTCCAGAACTCGACTCTCTCCAGAGAAGCTCTCGGTGGACACTACGGCCGCGGTGCTTTTGGTTTTCTTTGGTAGTTCAGTCACTATGACCCAGTCTACAGTGGTCAGCGGAGCATCCTGCGCTGGTGGACTGGTCTGGTTCACAGACTGCTCTCTGGTTGGCAGGACTGACGTCGGTGAGACTGAACTCGCGGATGTTGAAGGAGAGATGATTTTATCAGTGATGGATGAAGGAACAGACAACCATGAGCGACTCCACCAGGACATCAGGCCTACAGAGACAAACACACACCGTCAGATTTAGAGTACACATGAAATCAAAACTAAACATTGATTTGGTTAGCTCACATTGCTAGTTTTGTGCTGAACAATTCATCTGTGCATGTCATTAAGAGAAATAAAAATAGTTTGACCTGAAAATGCACTTCCTGTTTCTTTTCAGTTAAATTCTCAGATTAGGTCTGCCTGAGGTGGTGGGCGTGGCTAACATACTTAACCACACCCCTCGAGCTGTCAGTTTTGACATGAAACAGAAATGGCGAGGAGGAGGAGGAGTCTGTTAGGTCTTACTAGGTGCGGTCGACTTCGTGCAGCGCTGCACAGACCGATCGAAATCTGTCTTAAATCTGTGCATGCCGGTTAGAAATTTTGTACGGCTTGAAGGTACCACGACATCGCTCTGAGATCAGACGACTGATTTAGCCTGCGCAGCGTTAGGTGGCTAGAATTGCATAGGTTTATTTTTGACCATTTTCATACAGACCCTTTACTGTATACAGCTCCATATACAGACTTGTAATATAATAGTCATCCTTGATCATGCCACCCAATAATGTTTTCTTAACAAATAGAGATAGATATTTATTCTATAAAATAGTTCTAAAATGGTTCAAATGCACATAATAACTCCCCAAACGCTTTTCCTCATCTTTATTAATGAAACACCTACTTTATTACATGCAATCAGCTCGCAGTAGAGAAAAACCAAGCCTCGCCCACTGTTGTCTCATTTAATATTCTGTTTCTCTGGAATCTCTCGTCAATCAACCCCTTTAATATCATGCTCACTTTTTAAACAGAGTTCAATATGACCTGTTCACCTTAAATGATTGTCAATCTTAAACACTTTGTTGCACAGATTCAAGCTCGGTCTCATTTAAAAAAAAACTCTGTTCAGTATGTATTTTAACCATATTTTTTCATAATTTTAATAATATTTTTAAGGTAGAGATAAAATTCTGTAATAGTATGGGAAATTCTGTGGTATTTGACTTGAATTTTGTCTTTAAAAAACAAAAAAATATGTTTACATGTGAATTGCTGTAGCAAAGTAATGCTTTATGACTCTTACAATTGCGACTCTTCTTGTTGCAAATCAGTAAATAACAATTTCTTAGTGATATCTATCAGAAATCATGGAAATCATGGAAAAATTACGTCATGAAGCCATTATAAATATGTCATAAATTTTATACAAGCGTCATCAATATTCTTTATACCTCAACTACAGTGGTACAAGATCAAGTTGTCATTACAATGTAATTAAATATGAATTCAGCTTTTACTTGAGAGAGAAATGACACTTTTATTGAGACATTTCAATGCCAAATACAGTGAAAACATGATCAGAAAAACATTCATGACTTTACAAAAACTGTTTCATCGTAAATCTGACAGAAAATCAAAGATAAGTATCTGAATTATTCATATTCCAAAGTTGAAGTTGATATCTCAAAAAAAAAAAATTCAGCAAGATTTTGTTTGGCCGCGGTACCAGGCATGACCACCAGGTGACATCCAGTTTCTATTGGTGACAATATAAGGGCACTCCCTATGTTTTGAGGAATTTTAATAATATTTTTTCATACTTTTAATAATATTTGTAAGGTAGACATAAAATTCTGTAGTATGGGAAATTCAGTGGTATTTGACTTAAATTTAGCTTCTAAAAAAAAATTGTTTACATGTGAATTGCTGTTGCAAAGTAATGCTTTATGACTCTTACGATTGCGACTCTTCTTGTTGCAAACCAAAAAATAACAATTTCTCAGTAACATCTATCACAAATCATAGATATCATGGAAAAATTAAGTCATGAAGCCATTATAAATGTCATAAATTTTATACAAGCGTCATTAATATTGTTTATACCTCAACTACAGTGGTAAAAGTTGAATTTGTCATTAAAATGTAATTAAATGTAAATTCAGCTTTTACTTGAGTGAAAAATGAGACATTTTAAAGACAAATACAGTGAAAACGTGATCAGAAAAACATTCATGACTTTACAAAAACTGTTTTAGCGTAAATCTGACAGAAAGTCAAAAAAACAAAACTTTGAATTATTTATATTCCAAAGTTGAAGTTGATATCTCAAAAAAAAATTCAGCAAGATTTTGTTTGCCTGCAGTAACAGGCATGGCCACCAGGTGACATCCAGTTTCTATTGGTGTCAATATAAGGGCGCTCCCTATGTTTTGAGGAATTTTAATAATATTTTTTCAAACTTTTAATATTATTTGTAAGGTAGACATAAAATTCTGTAGTAGTATGGGAAATTTGGTGGTATTTGACTTTAATTTAGTTTCTAAAAAACAAAAAAATGTTTAAATGTGGATTGCTGTAGCAAAGTTACTCTTTATGATTCTTACGATTGCAACTCTTCTTGTTGCAAATGAATAAATGTCAATTTCTCAGTAATATCTTTCAGAAATAATGGAAATCATGGAAAAATGACATCATGAAGCCATTATTAAGTCATCATTTTTTACAAGCATCATAAATATTGTTTATACCTCAACTACAGTGGTACAAGTTCAATTTGTCATTAAAATGTAATTAAATGTGAATTCAGCTTTTACTTGAGAGAGTGAAAACGTGATCGGAAAAATATTCATGACACAATTATAATGTTTATGACAGATTTATGACAAGTTTTGTTGTCTTGGTAATGTCAAGTTGTCATGACAAAGGCAAAAACAGATTGTGATGTATTTGTTTATGTCAAGCTATCTTTGCATTTAAAACGACAAAACTCACTTAATAACAGTTGTCATACGCATGCATAAAGTCTCATATGACATGTCATTATTATAAAGGTTTCGTGAAGAGTCTTATGAACAACCCTTAAAGTAAAGTGTTACCTCTATCCTCAAGTAGCATCATAACCAAAACCTCACATAATCAACTCAACTAGCGAACGCTGAATGAAGGCGCTTGAGGAACAGCTCTGTAACTGTATATCAGCAGAAAACACACATGCACGCACACGCACAAACCACTGGAGCGAGCAGTAAGTGTACAGAAGTGAACCGTACGACAGCGCTTTTCCACTTTCAGCCCTCAATTATGAAGCTTTACTGGAGCAGAGCTGAAAATCTGCAGGCTTCATGGAAAATGGATTTTAATAATGTAGACGACAGGCCTAAGTTTCCATTTGACGTTAAACATTGATGCAGTCGGGGCGATTGGGGCCAGATGAGGGATCCGTATTAATGAAGACAGAAAGGGACGGGGACTGGAGAAACATGCTGAAACATTCGGCAGACAGGAGACGACCAGAATCTAGTCTGATAACAGTCTGAGGTTCTGGTTTAAGTGGAGGTGATGCATAAAAAAAAACAACTGCGTAAGAGCTATACTCTGATTTATTATAATTTATTCATTGTTCTCTAATATGTTTGAAGTCTGAATTATTATTGTGGTGGTCTGTGCCATTTATTTTTTATTTTTCCGGGAGATAGTCATCAGTAGACATCAGAAAATCAACAGGCTATCAGGAAGTCAACATGGAGTCAGATTGACATTGTACCCTAATTTCGTAGGGATGATGCATTTTGTTTGAAGATGAAAATCGTGTTAAGGTCAGAACTCAATGTCAGGCCGGCATCAATGTCTGACCGTATAATTGTAACCCCGCCAGTCCTACGCCACCCAACCCTCTCCGAGCTGGTTTTGAACTGGCGACCTTCCGCATGGGAGTCGGTTGCTCTACCAAGTAGGCTAAAGACCATGGCCTCTAGCGTCTGTCGCTAGAGCACCTTTAGAGGTCAGAGGAGTGAGGTTTACCTGCACAGCACACACTAGCTGGCCTCCGTTACACTCACCCCCCCTAAACCTCACTCCCATCCGGGTCACGGCACCAATGTAACCCCGACGGTCATGCGCCACCCAACCTGCTCCGAGCTGGGATCAAACCAGCAACCTTCCGCATGGAAGTCGGTCGCTCTACCAAAGAGGCTAAAGACCCTGGCCTCTAGCGTTTGTCGCTAGAGCACCTTTAGAGGTCAGAGGAGTGAGGTTTACCTGCACAGCACACACTAGCTGGCCTCCATTACACTCACCCCCCTAAACCTCACTCCCATCCGGGTCACGGCACCAACGTAACCCCGCCGGTCCTACGCCACCCAACCTGCTTCGAGCTGGGATCGAACCGGCGATCTTTCGCATGGAAGTCAGTTGCTCTACCAAGGAGGCTAAAGTCCATAGAGGAGTGAGGTTTACCTAAACAGCACACACTAGCTGGCCTCCGTTTCATAATGATGTTACAGCTTGACGATGGTGGGTGTTACCACTGTTTCGTCTGTCAGACGTTGGATTTTGGTTGCCACACCTGATGAATAAATGTCAGTATTTGACGTCAATTTGATGTTGGTTTAAGATGTTGGCTCAACGTTGGATCACTTTCCAACACAACCTAAAATCAACCATATATCAACGTCATTTAACGTCATTATTGGATGTCAAACTAATATCTCCCTTAGATGCTGGCTAGCCACTGAATTTTGGTCACCTGACATCACAACCTAAATATAACCAAACATTAACGTCTAATGATGTTGTGTGCCTACTGGGTTTGCTCTTGAAAACACTATGGGTTGGGTTTAGGAAAGGGTCAGTCCATATCAAGCTGATATAATATGCACAAGCCGACCAGCTTCTCTTATGGACTGACAGAAGGAGGAGGATAATATTCACAGAAAAGCATAGACTGATTGCACATGGCTGCCGCTAAAAAAGCTAAATCGAGGCTGCGGTGGGAAGAAACCCGAAGTATTTACTAAGTCACACAGGAATGTTGTATACCTGGCTGTATATCTTATCAGTGAAGAGAAAGCTACACAAATATATAATTTCACCCTGTTCAGAGTGACCCAAAAGTCCGTTCTGAATGGATAGTGAAAAAAAAGGGATATCAGAGCTCATTTTTAGCTAAGTTAAAGGAAATTTCTTTGCCAAACACTCGTTTAGATGCCATTTATCAAACTCAAGTTAATGAACGGGTTCTTTTACTATATTAGACTTGTCACGATACTGAATTTCGTTACTAAAATTTATAAAAACCGTCAACTGCCAACTAAGATTTGAGCACTGTTGAATGCAACACCGCTGATTGGCCATAGTATTCACCACTGTGCAACAGAAATGACTGTGATTGGCCGTGAAGATCATCAGTTCACCACACTTCACCGCTGTTTACAGAGAGCAAACACAGACGAGCGATCCGCTGATGAATCACCTGATCTATGTGTAACAGTGGTAATAGAGATTCATTGTGATGAATGACATGAAATTAAGGTAGTACACATGATTGATGCTTTGGTGCCCCCTAGTGGTTAAGAAAATGCAGGCGTTTTCTTTAAGATGTCCTTGCGCAGCTACCGTAGTTCAGCAGCAGACGATGGCTGATGCTGCTACTGGTAAGCGTGCTCTGAACCAGTGGCGTAGCGCAAAATGTGGAGGCCCCCCTGCAGGGATCGCTGACAGGGCCCCCTGATGAAGAGGGGGGGATACGTCATACGTCAATTTGCATATCACTGACGTCATTACGTTTTACCGTTTCTGTTTGTTTAACAGCCTATGGTTAATAAAGGGGTATTTATAGTTGCACTACACTTTATATAAGCATGTTTATTCACTAAATGTATTGCTGTTTGAATACAGTATGTCAGTATAGATGTGTAGTGAATGTGCAGTAATCTCTCATATGTAATACACTCAGAACAAGTTCAGAAACTGTCACTAAAATATCTGTGATTGTGAACAAGAAAAGAATAAACGGTCCAATTAAATTGTTAAAATAAAGGAGAAGTAGATCGGTTTGACTGTACAAAAGAAATACCTTCACACTGCCTGTGCTAAATCATTTGTCCTCGGTACGCAGAGGGGTGATCTGCTCTCGGGCTGCAGGTGGGAGAGGCTGCTGTACGAGGACTGACTGGGCCGCCTGTCAGTTCTGTGAGGCGGGGGAGGGGCCGGCGGCATCACACGCAGCTCGTTGAGAAGAGTAGGGACGGTACAGTATGGACAAATGACAGTCTAAAAAAATCTCCAATAACACACAAAAAAGTCGCTAGATTTGTCGCTAGGGGGGTCTGAAAAGTTGCTAAATCTAGTGACAAAGTCGCTAAGTTTGCAACATTGGCGGCAAGCAATCAGAATGAAGTAGTCCACCGCTTGAGAGGTGTTCAGAGAACACAGACCTGTGAACTTTGGTTCCGACCACAGTTGTTCCCAAGAGTTTGAATATTGCGGTTGCCGGTGGATTTTTAATTATTGAAAATCGCGATAAACCGGGGCCCCCTAATCACGCGGGCCCCCCCCGCGGTGCGTGCCCTGCGGGCCCATCCGCTACGCCACTGCTCTGAACACAGGAGTGAAAATAGAGTGATTAAAGTGTGTAACATGATTATTTGTGGATATATATAAGAGTGATTGAGTTATCAACAAATGTATAATGCTTCTAATAGATTTTAACAGCGAATATGTATTAAGAATGCAACATTATTGAGCTTTGTGTTTCTCATAGTAAAAAACGCATGTTGCTATCATAGCATTGTATTATGGAGTGACGCAAGACCACACTTATAGTGTCAGTGTTGTTTATTTTACATATTGTGTTTGTTTCAGTTTTGTCTGCAGTACATTGCCCTGTTACAAGTGATGTCATGTGATTTGATTTGTTTCTCAGGTATCTGAAAATTGGTTCTTTATAAGTTAATTTGTTTTGTTAAAATGTAAATAAGAGTTCAGCAGATGATGGCTGATGCTGCTACTGTTTTGTCGGCAGTATATTGCCCCGTTACATGTGATGTTATGAGATTTGATTTGTTTCTCAGAATAAAAAGACGCTGAGAATCACTTTTGGATGGTTTCATTACTTTAAGTTGGTGACGATTGCAGCACAACACAACGCAGAGGTCAACAATTGTTACATTGGTGCCGTGACCTGGATAGGAGTGAGGTTTAGGGGGGTGAGTGTAATGGAGGCCAGCTTGTAGGTGCTGTGCAGGTAAACCTCACTCCTCTGACCTCTAAAGGTGCTCTAGCGACATACGCTAGAGGCCATGGTCTTTAGACTCCTTGTTAGAGCAACCAACTTCCATGCGGAAGGTCGCCGGTTCGATAACAGCTCGAGTGGTTTTGGGTGGTGTATGCGGCTTTAAAACGCTCCAATGTTCATGCATCTGTGTTTGCACTCAGTGAAGTGCGGTGAACTGATGACATTCACGGCCAATCACAGTCATTTCTGTTGAGCACTGGTGAATACTATGGCAAATCGTGCTCAAGAACGTGCACAGTGGTGCTTAAATGTTAGTGGGAAATGGACGTTTTTAAAACTCCAGAACTGGAAAAAACACAAGGGTGTGCTACAGATGACTGCATTGTTTTATCGCTGACTGAATTACATAGACCAGGGGTGACCAACCCTGTTCCTGGAGATCGACGTTCCAGCAGATTTCCATTGCAACACATATTAAACTCACCTGCCTGTTAATATTAAGTGCTGTTCAGGTCTTAATTAATTGATTCAGGTGTGTTTGATCAGGGTTTGAGCTGAACTCTTTAGGAAGGTCGATCTCCAGGAGCAGGGTTGAGCACCCCTGACAGACTGAAGCAAGCAGGGAATCCCCCACTGTGTTTACCCGGTGTCATGAACTGAAGCCTAGGAGGACACTCTTAAAGAGATTGTGATGTTGTTTGATGCCTAACATGATTTTAATTGTTTAAATTCAACTGAAGTAAATGATATTGAAGTAATGTTTACACCATATCTGTGTTTTGAAATCGCGACAACAGCTGGAGGTTTGTTGTCCACAGCTTGTTGTCCTATATTTACGGGTTTCTTCCCACTGCAGCCTCGCTTTCATGTTTTAAAATGGCATCCGCGTAAAATAGATTTACGAGAAATAGCATGTATGACAAAAAATGCCCCAGTAACATATTTGAGACTGTCAAAATGTACACAGCGCCGTCTACTAGATTTTTGAAAACAAAATACATAGCCCAGGGTACACATTTATTGGTTCTCAAAATGTAGCCCTGGGTACATATCTCCAATGAGCCTGGGTTGGATGTACATTAACCCTACCCAAAACAACTGGATCAGTATCAGTATGTTTTGCCGTTCTATAACAGATATTAAAGGTGTTTTTCTGACCTGATCCAGGAGCAGAGCTGGTCTTCATCTCAGGTGTCCTGGTTGTTGTCGTCTCCTCTGAATCTCCTCCTGTTAAATAACTCCAGGGTTTCCACAAGGAGTCCACAATGTTTTTGATGGAGCTCTTACTTTTTTCTGGAGTAGCCGTAGGACTTGAGTGACCCGACAGACCTTCATCCTCCTCCTCTTCTTCTTGGGCTGATCCTCCAGGACTCTGATCCGGGATAGAGGGATCTTCTGTGTCCATCTGCTGGCTCCAGTCCAGGTTCGAGTCTCCAGCTCGCAGAAATACTGTCAGATACTCATCTGAGAGCTCCAGAGGCTCCGCGGCCGGCAGAGACTCAGTGTCCAGATCTATACGACCAGTCCAGTTGGAGACCTGCAGGACTGACGGATCCAGACCAACCACAGGCTGACCATCTGCACACACCAGCACACAGAAGATCACATTAACCCATATTTACAATAAGTCATTTAGCAAACATTTTTGTCCAATACAACTTACAATTGAGGAGACATTTAGTGATTTATCAAGAAGAGGCAAAACACACAAGAAGTAATAATTATGCACTGTAACAATATCTGTTAGTTAACTTTCTGTATTTTGTAATTCACAAGGGTTTTACATTGATCATTTAAAAGACATTCTGTAAGGCTGACATAAATCTTTTCACCTCTGGAGAAACCACCCAATATTGACTGAGGCTCTCCCTCGCACATCCATCTCCTTTGGGACTGGATGCCATGGTACAGTCGTGGCTGAGGTCGCCCTGCTACCGAGAGTTCTGAAGTGGGTCCAGCAAGACAGGCTCTGCCTACTGCTGGTAGCCCCTTACTGATTGGCCTGAGTTTGGTTCTTGGACCTAGTGTTCTTGGACTTAGTGTGGCAGGCTCTGCCTACTGCTTGTAGCCCCATACTACTGTAGTTGGCCCGAGTTTGGTTCTTGGACCTAGTAAGACGGGCTCTGCCTACTGCTGGTAGCCCATTACTGGTTGGTATGAGTTTGGTTCTTGGACCTAGTGTTCTTGGACTTAGTGAGACGGGCTCTGCCTACTGCTGGTAGCCCCATACTAGTTGGCCCGAGTTTGGTTCTTGGACCTAGTAAGATGGGCTCTGCCTACTGCTGGTAGCCCATTACTGGTTGGCCCGAGTTTGGTTCTTGGACCTAGTGTTCTTGGACTTAGCGAGACAGGCTCT
The DNA here is from genome assembly GCF_049306965.1 of Danio rerio. Taxonomy (NCBI): domain Eukaryota; kingdom Metazoa; phylum Chordata; class Actinopteri; order Cypriniformes; family Danionidae; genus Danio; species Danio rerio. The sequence goes on from NC_133177.1 coordinate 60,320,482, forward strand.
GCCTACTGCTGGTAGCACCATACTGGTTGGCTTGAGTTTGGATCTTGGACCTAGTGAGACGGGTTCTGCCTACTGCTTGTAGCCCCATACTGGTTGGCCTGAGTTTGGATCTTGGACCTAGTGAGACGGGTTCTGCCTACTGCTTGTAGCCCCATACTGGTTGGCCTGAGTTTGGTTCTTGGACTTAGTGTTCTGAGACCTTGTGAGACGGGCTCTGCCTACTGCTGGTAGCCCATTACTGGTTGGCCCAAGTTTGGTTCTTGGACCTAGTGTTCTTGGTAGCCCCATACTGGTTGGCTTGAGTTTGGATTTTGGACCTAGTGTTCTTGGACCCAATGAGACAGGATCTGCCTACTGCTGGTAGGCCCATACTGGCTGGCCCGAGTTTGGTTTTTGGACCAAGTGTTTTTGGACCTAATGAGACGGGCTCTGCCTACTGCATGTAGCCCCGTACTGGTTGGCCCAAGTTTCATTTTTGGACCTAGTGTCCCTCCTTGAGAGCCTTCTTTGGAGATTGCATTCAGGATGGACCATATATAACAGGCAGAGGGAGCGACTGTGCACCATGGATCTGTGAAAACTGTGGGTGCAGCCCCTGAGATAAGGCCCACCTCATGAGTTTTGGTCTGTCAACCAAAGTTGTTCAAACCGTTTTTAATTACGGGTCCATTGTCAGTTTGGTGCACTACCAACCACTTAGATCCAGTGACCTGCCCAGATGGTTCAGTCCTGGATTTCCCACAGCAGTGTTTCTCTGTGGCACTAACTTCCTTGACTTTAAAAGTGTATTGGTCTGCCAGGTTAGGGAGAAACCCCCTAAAGACAGTCAGACAGTTGCAGCTCATCCGTAATGCTTCAGGCAGGATTCTGACTAGAACCAGGAAATCAGAGCACATCACACCTGTCCTCAGGTCTCTACACTGGCTCCCAGTTACATTCAGAAAAGATTTTAAAGAATCATTACTGGTCTATAAATCACTAAATGGCCTTGCAGCTCATTACATGACAGATATGCTGACTGAACAAAAACTTAACATATCACTCAGATCTTTAGGAACATATAAACTAGAAATTGCAAGAATTCAGTCAAAGCAGGGTGAATCAGCTTTCAGCTACTACCAGCGCCCCCTGCTGCTGGAATCAGCTTCCAGAAATTATCAGATGTGCTCCAACATTAGGCATGTTCACATCAAGACTGAAACACATCTGTTTAGCGGTGCCTTTACGAAAGGAGCACTGTGCTGCCTCTTACAGATCACACTATTATGTCTTTCTTTAATTTTTCATTCCTTTAAAACCTGTTTAACACATTTGAATCTGTTTTTAATCATTTTTATTCTTTGTTTTTATTCTTCTATACTTGTTTATTTTATTTATGTTTATGCAAAGCACTTTGAATTACCAATGTGTGTGAAATGTACTATAGAAATAAGCTTGCCTTGCCTGGTGGTGAGTTTCTTTTGACCATGCCTATAGTCGTAATCTGAGATGTTTTCGTTAGAATTACATCTTTTCTTATTATAATGAATGAGATGTTTCGTTAAAGTGACATCTTTTCTCATAATAACGAGTTGGTATTTCATTAAAACAACAATTATGTTGTTAAAACTATTTTTTTCTCATAATAACAAGTTATTTCAGTAAATCCGCATCTTTTCCCATTTTAACGAATGAGATGTTATTTTGTTAACAAATTTTTTTTGTCAAAATAACAAGATGTTATTTCTTTAAAATGACAATTATCTTATTAAATCAATATATTTTCTTGTAATACAAGATGTTCTTGTTTTAAAGGGTCAGGAAACCCTCCTCTTTCGGTTCAAGTCTAGCGCAGAATTTTTTCGATAAATGCTTCATGATGGGTGTGGAGCACTTCTCTCCTCCTCAATCCCCGGGTCTGAACGCAGAAACAGAGGACAGCAGTGCGGCAGGTCTCTTTCCCTGTCTATTTCAACCATTAGCCCTGCCGGTAATCCGGAGAACTTAAAAAATAGGCAAACATAGCAGCACGGATACAGGTGAAGTGTCTGAATGGTAATGAACTTAACTGATAAAAGACAAAGTCCGCCATTCTCCAATTCTCATACAGCTCTCCCGACAAAGATGCTTGCTACAAACCAACAGCTTTGTTGTATCAGCCCGGGAAAAACATATAAAAAACCCCATAAATCATGGAAACAAACACATACGACCCTTCATGAATGTGCCGTGCAGACGTGGTCTCACCCAGTCTATAGCCCCTTTCACACAGTGATACCGGTAAATATCCGGAAAATTTCCGGAACGACTTTACCGGTATATTCAAAAAAGCGCTGTTCACACAGGCAAGGACGTTACGGAAATTTTCCGGAAAAGAGCATTCACACATCCATTCCAAAATACCGGTAAATTCTGACATCATTCACTACAAATGAGCTTTAAACGGCTGCGCTTGTATTTGTAAACATTTGACTATAAATTACAAACTCTGTGGATGATCAATATTGTGAACAACTTTCGCAGGATCACTTTCGCATGTCGAGATTCATAATATGTGCGTGTGCAGGCACTCACAGGCTGTTTTCACAGGCACACGCAAAGCTTGAAGGTAAACAAACAACGGCTTATCATAAGCATCTCATCGATGATTATTTACACAGTTGGCATTAAGAAGAACATATAAACGTGATCTGACTAACTTCTAGCAGCTAAATGTGTCTGGAAAAATATTCAAAGGCTTTTATTCTCATGAACCGCGCGGACGTAAACGCGTCTGAATGTTGTGATTGGCTAAAGCAGACATTTCACGTCAGCACGTTCTAGACGTGCACGCGCTTATTACGGTAATCTTCCTTCTGCATTCACACAGCGCAGCATTCCGGCAAATTGCCGGTAATGTTACAACTCCTCTTTCCGGAAAATAGCCAGAACGAATTTACCGGTATTTTCAAAAAGGACCTGTTCACACATACAGCCTTTCCGGAAAATTGCCGGCAATTTTCCGGAAAGGTCTGTATGTGTGAAAGGGGCTATTGGGTCTCACAACTTGGCAGGTCTGTTTTGCCTTCGGAAAGCATGTGCTCTCATGAATACTTAAGCAGCAGGGTTTTTGTATAGGATAGGAAAACTCTGCTATGAATAATAATGAGACGCGTTATCACTCCACTAGCGGATTCGCGCTAAGTCACCGATTTTGATCCGCCCCAAAAAATGTTTTAAACCGGAAGGTGAAATTAGCTGACAAAAGCTCAAAATTATCCAGTTTTCCTCACAGTTAAAGCTAACAGGTGCTAACATTGTCTTAACTGATGCTCAATACACACAAATATGTTAAAAATGCACAAAAAAAAAGGCCTCCAGGGTTTCTTAAACCTTTAACAATTAAGATTTTTAGTAAAAATAAATAAATAAATAATAATAATAATAAAAAAATCTCAATTTTTTTTCTCCCGATTGTGCCAAATCTAGAGTCCCCATGCATGTGTGTGTCTGAACTGAACAGAAATGAATGCTGCTGCTCTTGTGTGTTTACCGGTGCTGGAGGTTGGAGATGTGGACGGCTCCTCTGAGCTCGGCTTCAGTAAAGACTGCATGATGTTCGGCAGAGATGCTTTCTGGGCTTTCTTCACTGCAGAGAGATAAAGTAGAGTTACTCTCAACACAATACTCCACCGACTGAACATATGGGTTGAGTTCACACACACATACACACACACATGATCATAACATGCACTGAAATCACTGAATCGTGAACAAAACTAAATGCAGGTCAGCTGCTACTAAAAGCACAATACCAACAAAGTCTGCAAAGCCCCCTGTATATTTTACCCCATACTTTTTCTTAACGGAGAGCAGATTTTTTTTCAACACATTTCTGAACATAATAGTTTCAATAACTCATTTCTAATAACTGATTTATTTTATCTTTGCTATGATGACAGTAAATAATATTTGACTAGATATTCTTCAAGATACTATTGTTCAGCTTAAAGGCTTAACTAGGTTAATTAGGGTAAAGTTAGGCAAGTCATTATGTTGGCTTGAGAAAGCCAACATACTGTTATGCTACTCTGTCCTTGAAAACAAATGTATCTCCTCCTAGGCCGTTCATGCCACAAGGCCCAAATGTGGTCAAATTGTGCTTTCTGCATTCAAGATTGTTGCTATATCTCCTCATGCCTATAAGACTTATTGTTTTTTTAATAAAAAATGTTAAATATTAAATTTTTATAATCCGGGCATATAAAAAAATTATACAAGCCCGAAATTTGGCCAAAAGCTGTATTTAGATGCGTTACATTTTGTTGCTATATCTTTAAGGTTTATCAGACTTATAGTTTTCCAATAAATATTTTTTAAGCATTATTTTTCTTAAAAAATGGCAAGCCATTTTTGACTTAAACTCCATATTTTTTACTGATATGGCAAGCCATGATTGCATGTATCACCTTCACACTTATTAAGCATTGTTTTTTTTGTTTTTTTTTTTAAATACGGCAAGCCATTTTTACATAATGTTCATTCCCATAGTCCCTTTATTAATCAGGGGTCGCCACAACGGAATGAACCGCCAACTTATCCAGCATTTGTTTTACACAGCGAATGCCCTTCCAGCCGCAACCCAACACCAGGAATACATAATGTTCAAGTCCAGTTTTTGACACTCATAAAGACTGTCATAGAAACATCGGGGTTGATTAAGATCACTCATATTGCCAAGAAGCTTTAATGTATCATCACTAACCTGTCAAATGTCCCCATAGCAACAAAACAGTATAACCTAGCAACCATTTAAAAATAGCAATATCTCTACATCAGAACATCGTAGGGACCAGGGCATTGGCTTGTTTGACTCATGCTAGCAAATGGGACTTCCTGTGTACTATGCATGGTAACGATGATAATGGAAGCCAAGTGCTAATAACGATTAGCTACATGCTATGAATGATTATCTAAGTGCAATAACATATGCTAGAAATGCCTACTAAGTGTTAGCATTTGATCAAACATGTACATGAGCATTGCCATTTAGCAACTGTTTAGCAACCACCTAACAATGCCTTGTATAACAGTGGTTTGTTCTGTAGACAATCCAATACAAATATTGCTTAAGGGGGCTAATAATATTGACCTTAAAATAGTGTTAAACTGCTTTTATTGTAGCCGAAATAAAACAAATAAGACTTTCTCCAGAAGAAAAAATATGATAGGAAATACTGTGAAAAATTCCTGAATCTGTTCAACATCATTTGGGAAATATTTGAAAAATAAAATCACAATAATTTTGATTTCAACTGTACATATATAATCTAAATAATTCCTCTGGATAGTGCCGTCAGCTGTACCTCTATAGCAGAAAGCATCGAATCTCTTCGTCCCGTTGCTGAGCTCTGCAGGAGAAACTCTTCTGACTCCTGGCTCTTCATTGGGACACTGAGACCCCCGGGGGCCCACAGAGACCCTTAGTGTCCCGTCAGAGACCCAAGCCGGGCCACAGTGCTCCAGTCCAGACCTCCAGGCCAGAAAGAGCTGCCCGACAGAGGCCAGACGAGCATCCAGAGACTCACAGTGAGCCGCAGCTTCAGCATGAGTGAGTTTATCAGGCACTGATGAGGAAAACACTTCACCTGGAGGAGGAACACACACATGAATAAAACATCAACACACAAACTGGATTATTGTGTGTGAAAGCACATTGAATGACTCCTATGCTGTGATTGATACTGATCAGTAATAAGTTTTATTTATTTATTTATTTATTTATTTATTTATTTATTTATTTATTTATTTATTTATTTATTTATTTATTTATTTATTTATTTATTTATTTATTTATTTATTTATTTGTATTAATGTTTATTTGTTTCTTTTATTCAATTATTAGCTTTATTTTTCTCTATTTATTTATTATAATTACATTTATTTATAATTATATTTATTTATTTATTTATTTATTATTATTATTATTATTATTATGATTTATTTATTTTCCAATTATTTATTTACAAATATTCATTCATCTTTTAGAATTTTATTTATTTATATTGACATTTATTTTTATTCATTCATCAACTTTATCTTTATTTATTATTATTATTATTATTATTATTTATTTGTATTAACATTTTTTCATTCATAATCTTTATTTATTTATTTGCATTAACATTATTTATATATTTTATTTAATCTTTATTTTTATTTATCTAATTTATTTATTTATTTATAACTATATTTATTTATTTATTATTATTATATTTATTTGTATTAACATTTATTTTTTCATTAATCATCTTTATTTATTTATTTATTTAATTAAATTAACATTTATTTATTTATTTATTTCATTATTTATCTCTATTTATTTATTTAGAATTATATTTATTTATTTGCTATTATGATTATTACTATTATTATTACTACTATTATATTAATTTATTTATTTGTAATAACATTTATTTTTTCAATCATCATCTTTATTTATCTCTATTTATTTATAATTATACATATTCATTCATTCATTTAGTTAATTAGTTAGTATATATTTTATTATAATGTGTATTATTAGATACCTTCATGCACATTGAATTGTCCCATGTGGATAAATTAAGCTATTTGAATATAATTGAATTGTCTTTTATAGCTCTGCATAATTTTATATTGATTATCTTAAGAAAAAAAAAATCTGAGTTTTAAAACCTATTATATTTCTCATGTAAATTACTTTAAGACAGTACATAACAAATATAGTATGCTTAATGGTGTTTTATATAGCATATGTACTTATTTGGTAAATACATTTCAAATATTATATTACTATGTACAATACATTAAATAGTAGACAATATTATTATTATTATTATTATTATATAATTTTGTTATATATTACATGCATTTTATAGTTACTTTAATTTTATATACTTATAAATTTTAATAAAGCATTTAGTACATAGCTCAATTTAAATAAAGAAAATTAAACATGCAAAAATACAATAGACATGAATATGATGTATAATTTAATATATCTAAACATTATTAACATATATTAACACAAATATATTTAAATTATAACATTTTACATTATATTTTAATTAAATAATTAATTATAAACTATCCTATGTACTAATAGTATATCAATTATAAATGTTAAATAAATAACATTTATAAAAAGTACACAATCAATGCTAAATAAAATTTATAATATTAAATAAAACATTAATAAAATAAATAATGCAAAATATTTTTACCCATTACAATTTTGCTTTAAACAACTTATAAAATAAAATTATATTCAAGCAGTACAATAATACTAGTGATATAATTGTTAAAGTGTTTAAAATTAAATAACTGCTTTAGTTTTTCTATAGTATGTGTATTTTCCATGTCTCACCTTCCATGTCACTGGCAAAACAGTAAACATCGAACAGTTCTGACGGGTCACGCTTCCCATAATTCCTCACACCTCTGCTGAACTCAGTGTGTCCGAAACAGCCGAGCTCCGGCGTCTGTACGGGATACCTGCGAGAGCATGACATATATGATCAATATATACATCAAAAGTCATCTGTTTTATAGGTAACACTTTACAATAAGCTTGCATCAGTTAGTAACTCGAACAAATAATGAACAATACATTGTTAGTAACTCACAGTGCATTAGTTAACGTGAACATGTACGAATTTGGATGTTAATAATGCATTAGTAAATGTTAAACTGAGATTAATAAATGCTGTACTAGTATTGTTTATAATTAGTTCACGTTAAATACAGTAACTAATGAAACCGTATTGTAAAGCATGGGGTGACCGCGCGGTGCCCACGAGGATCACATGAGTTGCTCGCGGGCCTGTTCTAAAAATAGCTCACCATAGCACAACATACCAGAAAGCTGCATCTAAAATTTTTGTAGCTATTCTTTATAAATCACACTTGCATTGGTGTAAAACTGAAAATGAAATTAAGTTCTACTGTATATAAAAAAACACTTTAAAAACAATTTCAGACAAATGAAGTGTTGCATATTGATATTTATCTGTTTCCTTTCATGATGAGTATCTTCACATAGATACATATCATTAACTATTAATAATAACATATATTTTAAAAAGTAAATTGAGAAAATTTGTTTTTTTTTAAGAAGTGTGTATCAAACTGGTAGCCCTTTACATTAATCGGTACCTAAGAAGTAGCTCTCAGTTTCAAAAAGAATGGTGACCCCAGTTGTAAAGCATAGAATATGAGCTAGAATATGGGCAACACGGTGGCTCAGTGGTTTGCACTGTTGCCTTACAGCAAGAAGGTTGCTGGTTTGAGTCCCAGCTCAATCAGTTGGCATTTTTCTGTGAAGTTTGCATGTTCTCCTCGTGTTGGCGTGGGTTTCCCCCAGCCCAAACACATGCACTACAGGGGAAATGATGATTTAAATTAGCCATAGTGTTTGAGTGTGTGTGACTAAGTGTGTATGGGCGTCCCAAAGTCAATGGGTTATTTCAATGGGGTTTCAGTAAAACCGCTTAAATAAGGCTTCGTGGCAAACACAAACTCAAAATAATTTCACGTTTTGTTCTACGACATAAAACACATCAGTTACAGCACACTCTTGAATTCTTAAATCGTTTATGCTTCTTTAAAAAGACGGTTGCTATCAAGTTGCTAAATGGGACTACAGGCGGTGTCAGAGACATTATACGTCATCGAGCTGATCTGGTCTGGAGTGCAGCCAAGCGGCAACCTCCTGCTCTCCCTCAGGAAGCCAATACGGAAGTAACTAAAACTGCAATTCATCCGAAATTCCGCTAGTCCTGGCCGCTCCTGGCTCCAAAACGGAGCAAATTTCAATTGAGCCCACTGTTAGAATGGCCAACTTTACAGCAGAAAAAAAGGTGTTTACAGCCTGGTACAAAGAAAGATATTGGTAAGTACAGCTAATATTATCCTTCATGACAACTGTGAGGGGGGTGAATTTTTTTATAACTCATCCGTTTCCTTTATATTAAGTTATATTAAGTTTGCATAATTAAGGGCGTGGACACTTGATTGACAGTTAGGTCTCGCTGGTCGCCGTCACGTCACCTCAGCTGACTCCTGCAGATTAGCCACTGAACTCGGCATATTTATCGTATTTCTGTGTTGTTTTATGTGGTTTTACACAGTCAACTGCCTTTTGGACTTGTTTCCTACAATTATTAGATGATATGGCATGCTGAGTGCACTTAATTGTGCTCACAAACCATTCACGTGGCCTCCGTTTCCCATGTGAGTAAAGTTATATACTTATATACCATCTCTATACATGTATTTGTTTTATTTAAGATCATTTATCATTTATATTTAGAGCTGTAATGCCCTCCAGAATCTGTCAGATTGATTAGCTGTAGGCTCTAGATCAGTCATCTGAAGCGTTGTCATACAGTGTTAAGCTGGAGTTCATCAATAGTCTTACATTAACTAACACAGACTATATCTGAAGTGTTTGGAATTAATTCGCGTTTTCCTCCTGTTGAAAAACGTCATAAGAACAATGTTTAGTGGCTCAAAACACTTTATTGATATAGTGTACAACCAAGCACAAGTGGTCAGAATACAACCGAGTCACAGGTGATAAAGTATTAAACATTCTCCCAAAGTAAAGTGTGTCTGAACCAGGTCCAAGCTAAATGCCAGCAGGTGTCTGAATCTCCGCTCACTCTCCGCCTCTTTGCCCTTGTTTGGTATCCCGCCGTGGGTGTGATGACGCGCGAACAAAATGGCGACGGTTGGCCGCGTCTACTTGTGGCTTCTTCTGCGCTCTTCAGAAACCTATGGGTGACGTCACGGACAATACGTCCATATATTATACAGTCTATGAGTGCAGCTCGCTTGTGTTGGGCATTTGGGTTTGTCTGTTATTTAGGTATTTTCATGAATATTATTTTATAGTTTGTTGTATTATTCTAATTGGGAATTCAGATTGTGTGTAGATAATTCCTTCACTTGTAAAGGCTGTCGAGACAGATTCATTTGTTGATCATTTATTTTAATGAACGATAAAGATACTGCTCACCAGTGTGTCTGTCTCTATCCTGCTCTCAGTAATGCAAACGAGTCAATAAATGTGTAAAAAGACATGCATGTTAACGGTCATTTTCACGTGATCAAGTGATTTTCGTCTTTTTTTCTTCATCTGAACACATTTAACTGCATCATAACTGCAATATTTACACTTCTTCAAAAAATGTATGGCAGATGTGACTGTATGAGCTGCTTTTCACTGTACTTCGTGACAAAAAAGGAAAATTGATTGTTGCTCTGTGTCCATGATGGAACTTGCAGGCATTTAATAGACTTGTTCCTCACGCCTCATTTCTGTCGTCTGTTAAAGTAAGCAGGCGGTGTGCATGCGAGCGATACACTTATTTAATAACATTATGTAGGCAGATTTACACACACTTTTTAAACTTTTAAAACAACCGTAAAGCAAAACAGACATATTTCCCACGTAAAAACAATCCAAAAGGTCTGTGTGTTTTTGCGTATTTATTTGTTTATAATATACAGCGTGGATTATAATATAATAAACAGAGAGATTAACTCTTTGTCATGGACAATATTTCTAAAAATGAGCATGAAAAGTCGTCAGTAGCAGGGTGGGGCTGACGTCACAGACGAGCGCCCTGAGGGCTCTGTAGTCCGTTAATAGCCTAATGTTAGCTTTTCAAGTCTTGCGTTTGAATTTAAGATCTAAAAGTGCTCAAGGTTGTATTTTCGTGTGTGGATTATCCGACTGGACAAAACGTGTAAGTGTCATGAACAGTGTGTGAACACAGAGCTTATTATTCGCAATCTTCAAAAAGCCTATAGGAAAATCCCATAAGGATTTTCACGAGGGAACCAGTTTTATGCTAGCAGCCGATTAGCCTACAAAGTGACGTCATAGTTCCTCCACTCTATTGCATGCATGTTTGGAATTTAGAGGTGTGTATGATGAATGATTTCTCCTGATGACGATGATGATATCGGTGTGTAATAATTCTGACCTGACGCTCTGGTCTGAGATCCAGCCGGCTGCGCAGTTGCTCATGCTGGAGTGAAAGGCGGCCCAGAGCTGCTCCGCCGACGCCATCACTGCCGAATTCTGCTCACACGCTCGAGACGCCTCCCAGAACGACAGAGAATAATGCTCTGCTGGACCACTGTAGTGGAACACCACACCTGAACACACACATATGTTTTGTTTTTGTGAATTGTGGGGACATTACGTAGATTTCCGTTGTTTTTATACTGCACAAACTGTATCTTCTATTACATTACCCCTACACCTACAGTTAAAGTCAGAATTATTAGCCCCCCTGTTTATTTTTTCCTTCAATTTCGGTTTAACTGAGAGCTGAATTTTTTTTTAACACATTTCTAATCATAATAGTTTTAATAACTCATCTCAAATAACTGATTTATTTTATCTGACATGATGATATTTTTAAAGATGCGTATACAGATTAAAGGTGACATTTAAAGGCCTAACTAGGTTAATTAAGTTAACTAGACAGGTTAGGGTAATTAGGCAAGTTATTTTATAATGATGGTTTGTTTTGTAGACAGTCGAAAACAAAAATAGCTTAAAGGGGCTAATAATGTTGACCCTAAAATGGTGTTTAAAAAATTAAAAACTGCTTTTATTCTGGCCGAAATAAAACAAATAAGACTTTCTCCAGAAGAAAAAATATCATCAGACATACTGTGAAAATTTCCTTCCTCTGTTAAACATCATTTGGGAAATATTTTAAAAGAAAGAAAAATTCAAAGGGGGATAATAATTCTGACTTCATATGTGCAGTTTTACTTTCTCGTTTTGTGATTTATAAGCATTTAGAGAAATGAGGACATCAGCAATGTCTTCATACTGTAATTCTCTACCTTCTTGTAATACCTATGATATTATACAGATCACATCTTATGAACACTGCGCACAGTGATTGTAAAAATAATACTATGTAGGGTTACCTTCAATTTTTGACCCTTATGTGTCTTTTTGTCAGGGATTGCAATAGTATCTGGATGCAGCCTTTAAGATGCAAGCTGAGACTGCATCACTCAGCGATGCAATGTCAGACACAATGCACTCAAATGGAGCGAGTGACGTCACTGTAGGGTTAGCTGAGCCTATTAAAAAGCATCGGATGCAGCCCAGATTGCTTTGCATCAGGTCTGCAGCCAGACCCATCTCAGAGATTGTGCAAATATTACGAAATAACAATGTACGGTTGGTGTTTTAAATTTACCGTGTGTCTTTTTAAGTTAGAAACACAATTAACTTGGTTTAAAAGAACACACACACACACACACACACACACACACACACACACACACACACACACACACACACACACACACACACACACACAGTTTGTGCACAGTGATTGTACAAATAATACAGAATAAGAAATGTACGGTTGCCTCATCTTTTTTATGTGACTCAAATTAACCTTATGTGTCTCTTTAACTTAGAAACTTGATTGAATAACGTATAATTAACATAAAAACATATGTTGTCATCATTTATTGATCATATAAATTGTTGTAGTGTATAAATAGTAATACTTTTGTCAAACTATTACAACATTAATACAACATATTATCTTAATTTATTATTTACACTTACTAAAATTAAATATATTTTGATAACATCTAGTTGTTACGGTGGCGCAGTGTGTAGCATGATGGCCTCACAGCAAGAAAGTTGCTGGTTCGAGCCCCGACTGGGTCAGTTGGCATTTCTGTGCGGAGTTTGCATGTTCTCCCCATGTTAGTGTGGGTTTCCTCTGGGTGCACCGGTCTACTTCACAGTCCAATCACATGCGTTATAGGGGAATTGATGAACTAAATTCGCTGTAGTGTATGATTGTGAATGAATCTGTATGGGTGTTTTACAGTACTGGGTTGCAGTTGGAAGGGCATCCGCTGTGTAAAACATATGCTGGATAAGTTGGCGGTTCATTCCGCTGTGGCGACCTCTGATTAATAAGGAGATAAGTCGAAAATAAAATGAATGAATAATAATATCTAATAATAATAATAATAATAATAATAATAATAATAATAATATTAATATAAATAATAATAATTTATTTTTTATTGTCATTATTATTACTACATTACTACAATATAAAAATATTATATTTTTTATTTATTACATTTAAATATATTTTAATACTATTTAATAATAATAATAAAAAATAATAACTATTATTATTATTTATTCATTTATTTTCCTTAGTCCCTTTATTAATCAAGGAAATTATCCAGCATATGTTTTACAATGGGATGCAATCCAGTACTGGGAAACACACACTCATTCACACAAACACTCATACAATCGACAACTTGAGTTCATCCAATTCCCCTATAGCGCATGTGTTTAGCCAGGGGGAAACCAGAGCACCCAGAGGAAACCCACGCCAACATGAGAAGAACATGCAAACTCCACACAGAAATGCCAACTGACCCAGCCGGGGCTTGAACTAGTGACCTTCTTGCTGTAAGGTGATGGTGCTAACCACTGCGCCACTGTGCCGCCATAATTATTTTTATTGTTATTTTTTTATTAATATTATATTTTAGTTTTCATGTAATGTGTATCAGTTTTATGAGTAACTATTTACACACAACTTTAATACATTTATTTCAGAATAATTAGAATTTTGTTCAGAATTTTTTTATTTTGTTTTTGCTTTATTTTGAAATGTTACATTTTTGTATCTTTGTTTTATTTTTGTGTTATATCCACAGTCAAATATTATCATAATGATACAGATAAATTATTATTCAATATTTCGGTTTGCTTTAATCATTTTTTTCTCTTAATTTTAATTCGTTCATTCATCCATTCATCTTCTGCCACTTTTCCGGTGCCAAGACCAGCAGTCTTCGGAGAGAACCCCAGACTTCCCTCTTCCCAGACACTTCCTCCAGGAAGATCCCAAGGCGTTCCCAGGACAGCCGAGAGACATAGTCCCTCCAGCGTGTCCTGGGTACTCCCTGAGACCTCCTCCCGGTGGGAGATGCCTGGAACATCTCCCTAGGTAGGCGTCCAGGAGACATCAAAAACAGATGCCAGAGCCACCTCAGCTGACTTCTCTCAATGTGGAGGAACAGCAGCTCTACTCCGAGCTCCTCACCCTATCCATAAGAGTGCGCCCTGCCACCTATCGAAGGAAACTAAACTCTGAAACTCTTTATTTTCAGATTTTGGTTTTGTTTTACTATATAATAATAGTTAGTCACGTTTATTTCCACCGTGCTTCACACACAACCCTTTACTGTAAAGAAGATAGTACTTTACAACTTAGATGAACCGAGCTCAGTGTTGTTGATGCATTCCAGTTCAATGACTATCAAAGTTATTGTCATCATTCATTAAGTTTCTCCTTTCACTGTCAGCGCAGATAAATCCTCAATATCCTGAATATTAATAGTTGTTTACGGCAGGTTATTTATGTGGATCATTTCAGCTGATTTATGTGCAGTTTGCAGTGATTTCCCTCATTAAGCCTCACCTGTTCTCAGGTCATCAATCAGACACTTCTAATTAAAGAGTTGTGGCCGATTAACCAGTTAATGAGGATGTGGAAATGAGAATAAAGCAGAGCTGAAGTTTGAGGGACAGCAGTGTGGTTTTAACTGTCTGACCGCACATAATGAGAGGTCATTCATTCAGACTCTGCTAATGAGCCGTGGGTTCACTTTATCATAATAACCCCATCACTGCGGCTTACCTAACACAGATTAACGGTTCATTCAACCTACGGATAATAACTATAAATATATCGATAAACACAGTTTTTTGCATTACCCATTTGTCACCAGCAGATTGTGCTTTGTTTCTAACGCATCTGACCAGTGAGTTCAGCTCCTTTAATTTATTTAATCAACTGAAATTAGGGATCGTTTGTGTAGTGGAATAAAAACAACACAAATTACTTTCACCAGCATGTTTAAAGTGGGCAACAAAGATGCTGAAACTATACTGGATGCATGAGATGCATTTATTTGTAAGGCCCATTCACACCAATCTTGATAACTCTAAATAAATACCGATAACTATTTGTGTCCACATCAGCAAACAATATCGATCTGTTTATTTTTAGATTATGCTTTTGTTGCATTAACCCCCGTGTAACCAGCAGATGTCCTCATTGTGCTACATTTCTAGCGCATCTGACCAGTGAATCCAGTTCGTGTAATTGGTGTAATAAAATCATTAAAACAAAATTATATATATATATATATAAAATAAGCAAATAAGCACTCATTATAACCGAGGTCTGCAGAAGAGCATCTCTGAACACACAACACGTCCAACCTTGAGGCGGATGGGCTACAGCAGCAGAAGACCACACCGGGTGCCGCTCCTGTCAGCTAAGAACAGGAAACTGAGGCTACAATTCACACAGGCTCAACAAAACTGGACAATAGAAGATTGGAGAAACGTTGCCTGCTCTGATGAGTCTCCATTTCTTCTGACACATTCGGATGGTCGGGTCAGAATTTGGCATCAACAACATGAAAGCATGAATCCATCCTGCCTTGTATCAATAGTTCAGGCTGGTGGTGGTGGTGTAATGGTGTGGGGGAGATATTTTTGGCACACTTTGGGCTAATTTGTACCAATTGAGCATCGTGTCAATGGTTCCTTAAACATGACAATGAGTTCACTGCACTCAAATGGCCTCCACAGTCACCAGATAGACCCTTTGGGATGTTATGAAACAGGGGGATTGACATCATGGATGTACCGCTGACAAATCTGCAGCAACTGTGTGATGCTATCATGTCAATATGGAGCAAAATCTCTGAGGAATATTTCCGGTACCTTGTTGAATCTATGCCACGAAGGATTAAGGCAGTTCTGAAGGCAAAAAGGGTCCAACCTGGTACTAGTAAGGTGTACCTAATAAAGTGGCCGGTGAGAGTATATATCATTTAAAACATACATTTCGAATAAATAATAATAATTTTTTTATTTATTGAAATAAAAGTTTTCAATATACTAGTATTTACTTTAAAACGCAATTTAAATACTAAACTAGGCAAGTCATTGGACCAGAGTGTAGGCAATCGAAGAAAAAAATCCTAAGGTGATAATAATATTGACCTTTTAAGAAGGCTTTTATTCTAGCCAAAGTAAAAGAAATAAGACTTTCTAATAAATTCCCAAGAAAAAAATGTAAACATAACTTGGGAAACATTTGAAAAACAATTAAAATTTCACAGGAGGGCTAATAATTTTGCCTTTAACTTCATACACACACAATTTAGTGAATAATATGTCTAATATTAATAATCATAATAATATTAAAATAATAATCCTGCACCTGTGACCTCCAGATGTACGGTGTCCTGCTCGTAGTTTTCCCCCAGAGCGACGTGGCATCTGAAGGTCCCGCTGTCGTTGTATCTGAGTCGCGAGAGCTCCAGGGAGGCGTTCAGCTGGTTTTTGGAGTATCCGGGCAGACGGAGGCGTCCTGCGAATGCCTGGTGGACCCGCAGCACCCCATCCCGAGCCGACACCACCGTCCGCTGCTGCGCTCCAGACCCGTGGGTCCAGTGGATGAAGGGCCCATGAGGAGGAGAGGATGCTGCGGCCGGGAGAGTGAAAACACATGGCAGGAGGACGGAGGAGGACAGGGGACGGCGGAGAGGAGGAGCAGTGACCCGCCGCACCGTCACTGCAGACTCAGATGAACACACACCTGAACACAGACAGACAGACAGAGGAGGAGAATATGGTTATGTGATGCATTCAACTGCATATACTATGTTGCTGTTATTTTTGTTGTGGAATTGTTTTTGAGGATTTTTTTAATATACTATTTTATTTATTGGGCAGCACGGTGGCTCAGTGGGTAGCACAATCGCCTCACAGCAGGAAGGTGGCTGGTTCAAGGCCTTGGCTGGGTCAGTTTGCGTGTCTGTGTGGAGTTTGAATGTTCTGCTCATGTTGCCGTGGGTTTCCTCCGGGTGCTCCGGTTTCCCCCATGTGGTATAGGAGAATTGGCTAAGCTAAATTGTTTAAAGTGTATGTGTGCGAATGAGAGTGTATAGTTGTTTCCCAGTGATGGGTTGCAGCTGGAAGGGCATCTGCTTTGTAAAACATATGCTGGATAAGTTGTCGGTTCATTCCGCTGTGGCGACCCCAGATTAATAAAGGGACTAAGGCGGAAAAAAATGCATGAATGAATGAATACATTTTATTTATTTATTTATTTATTTATTTATTTATTTATTTCCATTTGGCACAAGAAAATAATGACGTTATATATTTTAAACGTATTAATTGAATTGCATTTTTAATATTTTAATTTTTAATGTTTTAATTTAATTAAATTTTAATAAAGTAAATAAAAATAAATAAAAATAAAATATTAATAATTCAATCAAATTAATAAAATAAAAATTTATATCTTTAAATTAAATTTAACTAAATTAAATTAAATGTATTTAATTCATTTAAATAAATTTATTAAAATAAAATAAAATAAAATTAAATTAAATGTTTTGTAATTAATTTAATTTAACTAAAAGTTATAACTATTTCCCTGGGAATAAGTAGGGGACAATATTTAATGGTACTTTTATTTATTTTATTTTAGTGGACATTTATTTAAATAACAAAAAAATATATTTTGTGATTTGCAACTGTTATTACCTATTAATTTACTTTGTGTATGATTTATTAGTGTTATGTTAATTGGGCTTTACAGAGAGTATTTCTTTTTAATTTAAGAAAACTATGTCATTCCTAGTCTAGTTCGTACTAGATGTTTATGCCATTTATTTTATTATTTATTACTACAGTCTTCAGTGTCACATGATGATCCTTAAGAAATCATTATAATATTATGATCTGATTATCAAAAAACATTTATAATAATAATAATAATTATTATTATTTTTATTATTAATATTATTAGCAATATTCCAAAAAATTATACTTTTGCACTTTATTTAAAAAAATATCCTTCAATTAAAAGATTGCTTATACTTGTGTAACTTTAATGCCTCCCTGATAAATAAAAGTATTAGTTTCTTTTAAACATAGTTATTATTGTTCTTCTTATTATTATTGTTATTGTTATTATTGTTGTTATTATCATTGTTGCTATTATTGTTATTGTTTTTATTATTCTTGTTATCATTATTATTTTTGTGATGTAAATGTAAAGAAGAAAGGCGGAGCCTAAAAATAAAGCCACACCCCCAACTAAATATTCAGTTTCAGTTGGAAATCTGTCATCATACTCAAATAAAAGTCTGCAAATACTTCCAGTTCACACAGACTTACTACTTTAATCACAAATGCAATGAACTTATCACGTGACCGTGAAGACATTAATAATGATTTTTTTTATTTTTATTTTTTAATCAAATAATTCTGTAAACAAGCACCAATATTGATAACAATAAGACTCGCATTATATACATATAATGATTTATGTCATACTTTACAATAAGGTTTGATTAGTTAAAGTATTCACTAACATAAACGAATAATGAACAATACTTGTACAGCATTAATTAATCATAGTTTAACATTTACTAATGCATTATTAACATGCTAATGGATTTAGAGTGAACAAACTAACAACGAATGACTTTATTTTCATTAACTAAAATAAACAAACGTAATAAATGCTGTTATGAATGTGCTGCTCATTGTTTGTGATGTTAATAATTAACTACTGTATAATACAACCACTTTATTGTAAAGTGTTACCATTATTTCTGAAAGATAATACGAGACTAAAGACTTCAGTAAAGCTGCTGAAAACTCTTCTTTCGATCTCATGAATGAATTCAACGTCAATGTCAATTTTATTTATATAGCACTACTGTTTGTTTGTTTGCTTTATTTATAAAGCACATTTAAAAACAACAGATGTTGACCAAAGTGCTTCACAAAAACACCAGCATACAAAATCTATACCTATATATAAAAATAGCCAAAATATATAAAACAGATTAAAATAAATTAATTAAAATCAAAAGGCAAGAGGCAGAAGGTGATTTTTTAGATGAGACTTAAAAGCACTAAGTGAAAAGCATGACCTAATATGTAAAGGCAGACCATTTCACAGTCTGGGGGCTACAGCAGAAAAAGCCCCGTCACCTCTGGATTTCAATCGTGTTTTTGGGGACAACTAGCTGAAACTTGTTTTCCGACTTGATTGGCCTCAATGAAGTGTGCCAGTGAAGAAGCTCAGAGATATAACTAGGTGCCAGACCATTCAAAGTTTTAAAAACAAGTAGCAATAACTTATATTGAATCCTAAATGGGACTGGGAACCAGTGAAAAGATGATAAAACTGGTGAGATACTAGACATTTTTTGTCCCAGTTCAAAGCCTAGCAGCTGCATTTTGAATCATCTGCAGGTGTGCAATTGATGCCTGTAAAACTCCTGAATACAAAGAGTTAAAGTAGTCCAACCTGGACATAATAAAAACATTGATAATGGTTTACAGCTCTTTAGAACAGGGCTTTCCAAACTTTTCAGCCTGCGACCCCCAATATGACGATGCCAGTGACTCGCGACCCCCAATATCCTGGTTATGAATACAGAAACCTTGCATGCAATGTCACACACACACCAATACACCCAGGTATATTCTTTGTTTAATGTCAGTGCTTTAAATGGGTCAGAAACTTTAACCTGGTGTTATAAAAATCAATCTGCTGCATCTGACGCGATTGCTGTGTCTTTAATATAATGAAATTACCACTGGGGTCGCAATCCAATAGAACTAGTAACTATAAGCTACTATAGTAACTATATAGTAATTATAAACGACTATATTTTTTTCTCTTCAGTAGGTTATGGATAAAATATGGTCATTCTTATATGATTTAATAATAATAAATAGATTTTTTTAAATCACCAGGCGACCCTCCTTCATTGTCCCGCGACCCCTCGAGGGGTCCCGACCCCCACTTTGAGAACCCCTGCTTTAGAAGACAGAAAAGGCTTCAATTTGGCAATCTTCCTTAACTGATAGAAACCACTTTTGACGACTGAATTTTTTTGTTTGTCGAACTTTAACTCAGTGTCAAAAGTAACTCCAAGATTTTTTGCGTGACTGTGGAACTTAAGCTTGATCAAACCAAATTGATCAATAGTAGATTCACAGACACTCAGAGGGGCAAACACAAGTACTTCAGTACTTTTATACACAACCAAAGGTTGACCAATGTGCTGAACAATACAAATCACAAAGAACAAGTATAAAATTATAGCTAAAACAAACAATTCTCACTGATAAAATGCCAAATCAAAAAGGTAAGTTTTCAACCTAGATTTTTTTATTAAAGAATGCAAATATACAACCACAATCAGGAGATCGATATAAGAGGCATACAAAGGAGAAAAATACCAATTACATTAGTTGCAGAAAGAGAAAAGATGAACAAAATAAAGGAAGGGGTGAGTAAATTACAATTGTATAAAAGTGTAAAGCGTTCTAACTCAAATCAGAGTCAATAGACAACAGTTCTTCATGTAGAACCAGGAATCTGACACATTGTTTTGTTTTTACACATACGGAAATATTTGAGCAGTGAGTCAACTTCAATTAGAAAATGTCGAAAAGTAGGGACTGAAGCCATGCATTTTTGCTTATGTTAAAAAAAAATAATTCAAACAAGATAAAAAAGTTGAAGATAAATTCTTTAGATTTATGTGAAGATTAGTAGTGTGATATCCAGAGAGGCAATTGCAGATTAGGAAGGGAAGTGGAGACTAAATAGTTGAGTTTTTAGTGGTTTCTTGAAGACAGCGAGTGACTCTGCTGTTCTGATGCAGTTAGGGAGTTCATTCCACCAACTGGGCAGATTGAGCGTGAGTGTTCGCGAAAGTGATTTCTTCCCTCTTTGGGATGGAACCACGAGGCGACGTTCATTCACAGAACGCAAGTTTCTGGATGGCACATACATCTGCAGAAGTGAGAGCAGATAAGAAGGAGCAAAGCCAGAAGTCGCTTTGTAAGCAAACATCAGAGCTTTGAATTTAATGCGAGCAGCAACTGGCAGCCAGTGCAAACGGATGAGCAGCGGAGTGACATGTGCTCGTTTAGGTTCATTAAAGACCACTCGTGCTGCTGCGTTCTGGAGCAGCTGAAGAGGCTTGATAGAGTTAGCTGGAAGCCCGGCTAGTAGAGACACCTTTGCACAATCTTTTAAACTAAAAGTTTGTGCAAAGGAGGGGAGTTTAAATAACGATAGAGGTCAAACCAAAATTTATGAACAAATTCACACGTACAAAATATATTAAAGTTTCATCATCCTAACTTTAGATTTAAAAACAGACAGAGATGATATATACCTAATATAGAGGGGCAGAGCATTCCACAAGGTAAGACCAGCTACTGCGAAACCCCGGTCACCCCTGCATTTCAGCCAAGACTTTGGGATGTATAATAGTCTCTGGTTAGAAGACCGAAGAGACCGACCAGGCTGATCAACAGGTCTAACAGGTAGGAAGGAGCTAGGCCATTTAGAGATTTAAAAACAAGGATAATTCAAGTTTTAAAAATATGGAAATTATAAACTAGAATACCAGTTCACTATTTTTTACTGTATCAAACACAGCCTCGGTGAACAGAAGAAACAAAAGCACAAAACCTCCCTGATAACAGCTCTTTCCCCCCAGCAGACTGACACAAACATGTGTTCAGTTCAAGAGGAAAGGTTATCCTGTCCAAAAACTGTGATAGCGCAGTATCTCCGGCATTTATTTACAGCGAGACTCTCTCTGAACACCTTTCCCACTGCTCACACACAGATGCTGTTCACAGATATCGAGAGTGTAAATAAGCTGGAAAAAAGTGAGAAACGGAGACAAACATTCACTCTAATCCACTCGCTCCCGGTCTACCCAAACCATCTGTACACGCAAACGCACAGAAAATCAACTCCGTCTGCTTGACTGCGTATGGATTTAGGGATGAGTGTATCTCGCAGCGCTGGAATAATGATATCAGTGATGAATCTGCATTTAGATGGCCTGGATTAACACCCGCAGCTCTGTCTTTGTGCAGAAAACCAAGACATTTTCCTCCATAATGAGACACAAACTCAAACACGTGCGGCTGCATTTTAACTAAACATGCCTGATTCACTACAAAACACAAGCAAAATGAAAATAACATTATTATTATTATTATTATTACACTTTTTCTCAGTGGCTTTGGTGCGTTTCTCACAACACTATTCACATTTGATCAACAGTTAATGCATTTCTCAAAACAATTAGTCATTTGTGCACATCCAAGTAGCAGTTTCTCATTCCTTCCAACAAATTGTGAATGCTTTTGGTTATTCATCAGTTACTTTCATTCAACTCTCTGCTATTTATAACCTTATCATTTGCTTATGTCATGTCAGTCAAAATGAACTAAACTTGTGAATGTTGAATAGTCACTCCATATAAAACTAACAGTCCTCATTGCTGCAGTTCAAAGCGAGCATCAGGATAGGGAAGAAAGGGGATTTAAGTGACTTTGACTGTGGCATGGTTGTTGGTGCCAGACGGGCTGGTCTGAGTATTTCAGAAACTGCTGATCTACTGGGATTTTCACGCACAACCATCTCTAGGGTTTACAGAGAATGATCCGACAAAGAGGAAATATCCAGTGAGCGGCAGTTCTGTGGGCGCAAATGCCTTGTTGAGGTCAGATGTCAGAGGAGAATGGCCAGACTGGTTCCAGCTGATAGAAAGGCAACAGTAACTCAAATTAGCACTCGCTACAACCGAGCTCTGCAGAAGAGCATCTCTGAACACACAACACGTCCAACCTTGAGGCGGATGGGCTACAGCAGCAGAAGACCACACCGGGTGGCGCTCCTGTCAGCTAAGAACAGGAAACTGAGGCTACAATTCACACAGGCTCACCAAAACTGGTCAATAGAAGATTGGAGAAACGTTGCCTGCTCTGATGAGTCTCCATTTCTGCTGACACATTCGGATGGTCGGCTCAGAATTTGGCATCAACAACATGAAAGCATGGATCCATCCTGCCTTGTATCAGCGGTTCAGGCTGGTGGTGGTGGTGTAATGGTGTGGGGGAGATTTTCTCAGCACACTTTGGGCTCATTAGTACCAATTGAGCATCAACACCACAGCCTACCTGAGTATTGTTGCTGACCATGTCCATCCCTTTATGAGCAGTGTCTGCATCTTCTGATGGCTACTTCCAGGAGGATAACGCAGCATGTCATAAAGCGTGAATCATCTCAGACTGGTTTCTTGAATATGACAATGAGTTCACTGTACTCAAATGGCCTCCACAGTCACCAGAGTTCAATCCAATAGAGCACCTTTGGGATGTGGTGGAACTGAGATTGGCATCATGGATGTGCAGCCGACAAATCTGCAGCAACTGTGTGATGCTATCATGTCAATATAGAGCAAAATCTCTGAATATTTCCAGTACCTTGTTGAATCTATGCCACAAAGGAGTAAGGCAGTTCTGAAGGTAAAAGAGGGTCCAACCCGGTACTAGTAAGGTGTACCTAATAAAGTGGCCGGTGAGTAATAAATAAATATGTAAATATAGATGTAAATAAAACATATTGAAAATAATTTAATCTTATTATAATAACTTCATAAAAAATTATAATGCTGTTTTAATTTATATATATATATTTTATTTTACCATTAATATTGTGCATTTTTATTAATGATATATATAAAAATAAATGTATTTTGGGTTGAAATATTTGTATGTTGTTGACAAGTTTCATTGGATTTATCCTCATACCAAACATGAGTATACAACACAATTACAATTACCCACAGCCTCAAAAATCAATCCTGCCAGAGGTTTTCAGAAATGAGATGCCATCACACACACACACACATACACACACACACATCCAGCAGGGGGTATACAGATTAATGTATTATTAATGTAACGGAATAACCTTTCCCAGCTCCAAATACACACACACACACACACACACACACACACACACACATCAGCAGCAGCACCTGCAGTAGTTTACACCTCTCAGCCTCACCATCCATAACCATGGCAACCGCTGCTTGGTAACCAGGAGCGACGGGAGGCTGGAGCTCGATACGCTAAATCTGATTGAAGAGGATTGAAGCCGTCCAAACACTGGCTTCAGCAGCTGATGGAGGACATTCATTCATTCAATCAGCGTAGTCCCTCTATTACTCTGGGGTCGCCACAGCGGAATGAACCACCAACATATCTAGGACATGTTTTACGCAGCGGATGCCCTTCCAGCTGCAACCCATCACTGGGAAACACCCATACATTCACATTAAGATTCATACACTTTGGAAAAATTTTTAGCTTAGCCAGTTCCCCTATAGCACATGTGTTTGGACTGGGGGGGAAACCGGAGCACCAGGAGGAAACACAGAGAGAACATTCAAACTCCACACAGAAATGCCAACTGACCCAGCCGGGACTCGGGTCAGCAACCTTCTTGCTGTGCAGCGATCGTGTTACCCACTGTATTTGTGTGTGTTATGTGTGAAATCAATCTTCTGAACTCATATTCCCTCATCACTTCAGTCTCAGCTACTTGGAAACTCTATCTGTATTTGTTGTGAAGAGAATCCGAGTGCCGTCTGTCTGTGTAAAACCCTCTGCCATCATTCTGGTGAGATGTGGGCCACTTCCAAATCTCTGATATTCTGATCTCCAGAGAACATCTCAATGCGAAAAAACTAAGTAAGCAAAGCAGCAACTAACAAGAACCTTTATTTTGCTCTAAAAATGACTACTATTAATGAACTATTAGGTGTCATTGAGGGAGCAGATGCACCAGTCGCTAAAAACTATATACAATATAGTTCATATCATATCATATCATATCATATCATATCATATATAGATACAATATTTTAGGCAATTCTGAATTAAAAGACACGATTTGTCATGCACTTTGAATGTAGGAGGACAATTTTAATGATCATAATCAGCTTTATTAGACACCATATGAAAGCTAATATCCAAAAATGCATAGTAGAATCAACGTAAGGCAGTTTTCAGCATCATTCAGCACTAAACGCACTTATAGACTCTCTATACAGTAAATGCATGAGAAAAACAGAGAGAGAATGAATGCAACAGATGCTGCTTCTTGAGATTAATTAACACTCAGGCAGGAGGAATGAGAGCATGTGATTATGTCTACAAATAAGCTTCTGTAGGCATGCTCACTATGGGTTGTAATGGCCACAGTTAGAGAGGCAGTGAATTTTCGGCAGCGGAAAAAAAAAAGAGTTTCAAAGGGCTCAATTTTAACGATCTAGGCACAAAAACATAAAGGAGCATGTTCAAATCCACTTTTGCTTTTTTTAGGGATGGAAGAATAGGTTCTGCGCCCCGGTGCATGGTTTAACAGGGTTGTGCTTATTCTCTTAATGAGTTCTGGGTGTGTTTTGAGCATCACCTGCATTAAACCAATCAGTCTCATCTCCCATTCCCTTTAAGAGTCAGTTGCGTTATCTTATGGCGCATTTGCTATTTACATGGTGAACTTTGTAAGTGTAAAAACTGAACGCTTCACTAGTGAGAAAACAGTTAAACAGAGCATCTGCAGCGCAAGGATAAAGAACGAGCCTCCTCCATTCTGTCTCTTTATTTTTACTCTTTACTTCTTTACTTTGGTGGAGTAAGGAAACGGTGGAAACTCACTCCACTGAACACATCCATTAGCCCACATTTTTAATTATGTTTAAGTGCAAAGATTTGTTTCAAAACTACTTCTAAATTCAGTTCTAATCTCCAGCAAAAGAAATAAATGAACAATAATAATGAAGTGTGTTCAAATATTCAAACAAATGTCCTGTTCTCATACCCCATATGATGATGCAGACGTCTCCAAAACTCGACAGGTTGACAAATATACACTTGTTTTTATTAATACAAATATAATAATAATAACATTATACAGATGCAGATTGTCATGAATAAACAGAAAAAGGGCATGGAGGCATGAAGAAGGCATGGAGGCAGTGGTTTTTATATTTATGTAGAAAAAAATCATTTTTGTATCATTTTAAACCCTTAAATGTTTTCATCTGTGTGTGTGTGTGTATGTATATATATATATATATATATATATATATATATATATATATATATATATATATATATATATATATATATATATATATATATATATACAACAGTTCTGTCTGGTTCTCAAATCTGATGGGCTGATGGCCGTGCAATATTCTGCAATATCAGAACTCCTACAGCCTCTTTACCCTTTGTGTATTACTCCGCTCACATACAGCCAGCAAATAGCAGACACTACAGATCTAAAGTTTAAAAGATGCTTTTAACTGTTTTAACAGCTGTCAACTGTCAGCTTATGATTTGAATCCAATGCAGAAGAAAGTAGTTCCTCATACAAAAGGGTTTTTGAGACTCTCCGTGTTTGATTTTGTTTTTATATACACAATTATGTCATCAAACTGTTGCATAAACGCAATATCACACTCGTAGCAGTGCGATATGGCTGTTTATCGGCACTGGTGGGGGCACTAAGGCACGAGGCCGCACGCGTCCCACCAGTGCCGATATACAGCCATATCACACTGCTACTCATGTGATATTGCTCATATATATATATATATATATATATATATATATATATATATATATATATATATATATATATATATATATATATATATATATATATATATATATATATATATATATATATATATAGTGACTTGGGATCCTTTAATTGGATGATCATGATTAGCTAACGTGGACCAGCTGGGTCAATCATGAGCACAGGCTCCTCTCGAAATTAGTTTAAAATTAAACTTCACGTAAAACATGCCGTTTTCTGCTAAATGGTTACATTAATTGAGTATAATATATTTTCATTAAAGTGGAATCCAATGTACAAAATAAGATAAACTTGAGTGAGTGCTTCATTTTCCCTGTAACACACCTCCTTTCTAACCTGCACAGCCACGGTTTCCACAGAGTGGTGCAAATGGATTTGCTATTAAAACAATGTGGAGCAAAACGTGAAAATTATTGTTTCGCTGGTCTGAAAATAGCAACAAACACTTCTTGCATCTTATTGCACCGAGTTTATGATAGGGCCCTAAAACTAAAAGTGCACTAAAATTACAAAAGCATAAAACTTAAAATAAAAAAATGAGGTGAGGGGGTGGGGGGGGGGGTGTATAAACATAAAATATTGAGATAATTGGGGTACAATTTTAAAATAAAAATTATATTAACAATATTAAATGCAATATTATTGAAATATACATAAGACTATATTCATAAATATATTTTTTTTACTTTTTTATATTATTAAACAATAGCATTACAGCTAAACAGAAATATAAAAGAGAATTATATAGAATAGAAAAGAAAATTAAGTAAAAAAAAAAAAAGGTAATATCAATTTTTATTAAATACTACTGGTGCTAAAGCTAAATGAAAAATAAAACCTCAGCCCTTTGGTAGATCATTTTAAAACACTCACATTTCTGAAAACAAAACAATGTTTTACTTTCTAGAAAATGCTTCTTGATTTAAGTGATTTTAAGTGAATTTTTAACTGCAGAAAAGATTAGCCATTTTCAATAGCCGAGATCAACATCCCATAATGTAATTCACAACCACAAATAAACATGTGTGAATCGCAAAATTAGGAAAACTGCTAATTTACAGATATTTTGTACACTTTACATGAGTATAAAACACTGTTCTCGCTGTCAGCAGCGTGTTGACCCGTCTGATGTGCATGAAAATACTATTAGCTTTTATTCTTATGCACAGAATTCGTCCGTCACCTAAAAACGTTTAAACGCTTGAGCGCATCAGTGCGTGTGTGAGAGACGCAGCAAACGCTTCACAGGCCAAATGTTTTCTCTGGCAGCTTCAGTTTCATTAGGCTCTTTAGCGATGGGTGGCCGCTTTGAAGGATGATGGGAAAATCTCTGCCTCCTGCCAGGCCGATTTATGACCTCTGTACATCCTTCAGAGCGGACGTCAGGATACACCAGCGGCTCCGATAAAGAGCTCGCTATTTACTGAGAGGATACTAGTAAAATGTAAAAACTGCAGACTTCGAGTAATAAAGCTCAAGGACTTTCAGAAGGACATGAGTGTTTTTAAAACCTTAGCTGCATGATCAGAAAAACCCTTTATGTCTTCATAACACTAACACAAATCAAGGTCATTTTAATTAATGTAATGTACGCAGGGCTTGACATTAAATCTTTAGATCACCAGCCACAGTGGCTAGTAGTTTTCCAACGTTACTAGCCACTCTGCATTTTCACTAGCCACAATTTTGTTGTTGGGAAAATATTTTATATATGGATAAATATGATTTTGACATGCTAAAATGACTTGATTTAGATTTTGTGTTTTGTCCACATGCTTCCTCATTCATTTCATGTTTTGTGTGTCGTGCATGAGCAAATAGGTCATGGTTTCATACTTTTTCACTGCAGTTTTTATTTCATATGACTTTTCAGAGCTCAAAATTTAAGGATTTACCAAATTTATCTCTGACCACACCAAAAAATAAATTATTTCTTAGCCACAAATTATAAATTTGTCAAAACAAGCTAAATACAGCAGTATACTATACTTTGTATTTAATAAAACATTTCTTTAAAATAACAACGAAAAACTATTAAGAATTCATTCATTCATTAATTTTCTTGTCGGCTTAGTCCCTTTATTAATCCGCAAGGATTCCGCTGTGGCGACCCCAGATTAATAAAGGGACTAAATGAATAGAAAATGACAATGGATAGAAGATGAAAATGAATAAATGAATATTATTATTTATTTTAAATCTATTATTTGTATTTTCCCCCTTGTTTCTCCCTTAAAAAATTAAAAATATAAGTATATAGTAAAAAAAAGAACTCACCAAAGTTCGCTGAAAACACCAGCAGAACCACTAGAACCTTTATCCCACCAGCTTCAACATGAAACATCGTGACCCTGAGGACAGAAAGAACAAACAGAAAATGAAAACTGTAATATCAACATGTGTGAACAGCACTGGCGATAAGAAAATGAGCAGGTTTGAGTGTGTATAAAAACAAAACAGCACTGAGGCACCTGTTAAAATATAAAATAAATGCAGTATAATGAAGATTAATGTACAAGATAGTGACTTCTAGTAACCATTAAGACCACACCGACCACCATGCAACACCCAAGTAACCATTCTGAAGTGATTTAGTAACACATTAGCAACCAGCCAGATCTACTTGCATAGTAACCCTTCTTCCGACCCTTCTTATCTGAACATGCAGCTCAACTCCTTGTTCAAGCTCTTGTTCTCTCCAGACTGGACTATTGCAACTCTCTACTAGCCGGGCTTCCAGCTAACTCTATCAAGCCTCTTCAACTGCTCCAGAATGCAGCAGCACGAGTGGTCTTTAATGAACCTAAACAAGCACATGTCACTCCGCTGCTCATCCGTTTGCACTGGCTGCCAGTTGCTGCTCGCATCAAATTCAAAGCTCTGATGTTTGCTTACAAAGTGACTTCTGGCCTTGCTCCTTCTTATCTGCTCTCACTTATGCAGATGTATGTGCCCTCCAGAAACTTGCGTTCTGTGAATGAACGTCGCCTCGTGGTTCCATCCCAAAGAGGGAAGAAATCACTTTCCCGAACTCTCGCAATCAATCTGCCCAGTTGGTGGAATGAACTCCCTAACTGCATCAGAACAGCAGAGTCACTCGCTACTTTCAAGAAACGACTAAAAACCCAACTATTTAGTCTCCACTACACTTCCTAATCTGCAATTGCCTCTCTGAATATCACACTAACTGTACAAAAAAATAATAATAATACTAATACTACTAATACTTCCCTTCTTAGACTTTACAGACCTGAAACTTGCCTACAGCACTTATTCATTGTTGATCTTCTAGTTGTGTAAATTGCTTCCTTGTCCTCATTTGTAAGTCGCTTTGGATAAAAGCGTCTGCTAAATGACTAAATGTAAATGTAAATGTAATCAAATAGTAATATATTTGCAACAATCCATACATTCCCACAACCACATATCAATAACTTAGGCCCATACCCAATTCTACCCCTTAAGGCTGATTTATACTTCTGCATTAAGCGCACGCGTATGCTACGGCCAGTGGTGGACAGAGTTCTGAAAAATCATACTCAAGTAAAAGTACCATTACTTGCCTAAAAAATGTAGTGCAGGTAGAGTAAAAGTATCTGTTGTAAATATTACTCAAAGTATGAGTAAAAGTAGACCATTCAAAAGTACTCAAGAGTAGTGAGTATTACACCGTGTAAAGCTGATGCATTTACATGTATAATGCGAATGTGTGTAAACGTAACATTCTGTAGTGCATCTAGGTATTGCCCAGCAGGCACACAAACTCATAAGACGTTAATATTAGGTTAGATTAAGGTTGTGATGTCAGGTGACCAAAATTCAGCGTCTTAAGCAAGTGTGCCGCAAGCCTGCGTTTGAGTGAAGGTCTCGGCCGTTAGATCGCCCCCTGGGGGCTGGCTGCAGTACAAGTCATAAAGCCCGCCTCCTCCGTGTTAATGAAGGAGACTTGAGCCCAAATAAAAAAATTTATTACACTTGCAATAAAATGTCCCGAAAGATGGTTCTGGTCGATTAAGGCACTGGTTATTGTGCTGAAATAGCTGCAGATCTTCATTTTTGTAAACAGTTTAATGCTGGGCGTGTCATCGTGATTGACAGCTGTGATTGACAGTTTCTCAAAGCAGCGCGTCTGAGCTTCGGCAGGAGACTGAAGTGTTATTATTCGATTTCTGTGTTATTTTACCATGACAAAATGAGTTCAGCAGTAAACTACAGTTTCTGACATACATGATCCTGGTGGAACACTGTTTATTCGCTAAGTTCAGGGCTTTTTTCGGGCTTTATTAGTTTGCTGATACACGCCACCCAGATAGCAAAACACACTCGGGCCAGTTCCGGCTAGATTCTCGCCTGCCGGAGACTTACCCCTCAGAGCTCAGACTGACTACCTCTGCTGGACCTACTCCGGATGCCTGGACTCACTGCCCGATTCCAGCCCGAGTCAATCGAGCCAGATGCGGCGGCCGAGCGAGCCGGTGCTGCCGCATGCGAGCCGGAATCAGCCCGCGACGCCGCGAGTAAGTTATGCGCTGCGGCCTGGAGCTGGCGCGATTGAATATATAAAACCCTCATATTTGTTAACGTTATTACATCCATTTGTGTTGATATGACAGCAAAAGCATGCTGGGAAGTTTGAGGGGCGTGGTTGATTTTACATAAAGCGTTTGGTTGGAAGCTCGACTCCGCTCATTTTCGTGGCTCCTCCTCTGGCTCCATCAGACAGTCCTTCTGCGCATGTCAAGGCTCCAGTTTCAGCAGTCTTTTGCGACAGTTTGTGCCCGTCAAGCAGGCGTTTTGCCCTCAAGGCGTTCAATGGGAAAAGGGGCTGTCGCGTCATCCATATTTTTTACAGTCATTGTGTTAGAGTGCAACAACAATCTGACTTCATGTTGACGTCTTCTGCCTGCTGAGTGTTTAAGGAATTTCAGTCATCATAGAGTGAACATCGGTCATCTTCTCATCAGTGACCTGCAATTAAACAGTCTCTAGGTCACTGCGTATAAAGATTTTGGACATCTACTTTGAGACTTTCAATGCTTTCAAACAGTTTGCTGCAATAATGAACTACTTTAAGACATGTTGATTTATAATGATGTGATCGACCTTCTGTGTGATTTGATTGGACTCTAATCCCCATATGCAGGAAATAATAAAGTAGTGACTGCAGACTGAAGGAAAGTAGTGGAGTAAAAGTACTGATACTGCACTAAACATGTGCTCAAGGGAAAGTAAAAGTAAACATATTTAAAACTACTTAGTAAATTATGATTCCTGAGAAAAAAACTACTCAATTACAGTAATTTGAGTATTTGTAATTGGTTACTTTACACCACTGTGTGTCCTTTATAAAAAGAGATGAATATTAATGCATAGTGGCAGGATGCTAAGGAGTGATTCCTTTTTTTTCATAATCCAGCACTAGCCACCCCTCAGACCCGCCAACAACACTCTTAGAATAGTAATCAGGCTTTTTTCATTGTTTTACAGTCCCCCTCTCTGTATCACCTCTCTCTCTGTCTCTCTCTCTCTGTGGGTGGTCTGTCTTTCAGTATCCTTCACGCTGGCTCTAGTTCTGCTCAGACAGGAAATGTCTGGCTTGTGTAAAACTCCTCCGTCCCTTTTAAGTGCAATAAAATACAGATACACATATTAACACTCGCCCCCACACTGCAGCACAGACCAAACACGACTAGAAGCAACAAAGAACAGCAGAACAACACCCTAGAAGCACATCATGACTGCCCAGAACACCCATAATTCTTCAGTTAATTTCCTCTTCTGTAGCATCTAACTACAATCAACCACCAACCAACAGCCTAACAACCCAGAATCACTTAGAAAGCCTATTGTGAACACCCCATAATGATAGAAGCTACACCATGCGTCCATCTGTAACTCTAACAAGACCTATAGTAACACTGTAGTAACCACCCAGACTCCTAGCAACACCTTAGTAACCACCCAAACACAGAAGCAAGAGCCTAGCATCCCCCACAAGCTCCATAGCAGCCACCCAGACCCCTAGCAACACCTTAGCAATCCCCCAGACATCTTAGCAACCACCCAAAACACAGAAGCAAGAACCTAGCAACCCCCCAAAAACTCCCTAGCAGCCATCCAGACCCCCTAGCAACACCTTGGCAATCACCCAGACATCTTAACAACCACCCAAAGCACAAAAGCATGAGCCTAACAACCCCCACAAGCTCCTTAGTGGCCACCCAGACCCCTAGCACCACCTTAGCAATCCCCTAGACAACTTAGCAACCACCCAAAACACAAAAGCACCAGCCTAGCAACCCCCCACAAGCTCCCTAGTAACCAGACTCAATAGCATCATCTTAGTGATCACCCAGAAACTCCAGCAACACCTTGACAACCCCCGAAAATACAGTAGCAAGAGCCTAGCAAGCCCTCACAAGCTGCCTAACAACCACTTAGACCACCTAGCAACACCTTAGCAATTACCCAAACACCCTAGCAACATTTACCAATCACCCAGACACACTAGCAACACCTTAATGACTACCTGTAATCCACTAGCAACACTCAAGACCCTCCTTGCAACCAATACCAAGAATACACAAGTGTTAGTGATCACACTGACACCCTAGCAACACATTGGTGATCAACCAGACACCCTAGCAACCTATTAGCAATCACACAGACACCCTAACAACAACCTAGCGATCACCCAGACACTCTAGCAACACTTAGCAATCACCAAGACACCATAGCAACACCTTAGGGATCACTCAGACACCCTAGCAATACTTTAGCGATCACCTAGAAAACCTAGCAATACCTTAGCAATCACCCAGACATCTTAGCAATCACCCAAAAGCATGAGTCTAGCAACCCTCCTCAAGCTCCCTAGCAGCCACCCAGACCCCCTAGCAATACCTTAGCAATCATCCAGACATCTTAGCAACAACCCAAAACACAAAACCAAGAGCTTAGCAACCCCCCACAAGCTGCCTAGCAACCACTCAGACCTCCTAGCAACACCTTAGCAATTACCCAAACACCCTAGCAACACATACCAATCACCCAGACACACTAGCAACACCTTAATGACTACCTATAATCCACTAGCAACACTCTAGAGCCTCCTAGCAACCAATACCAAGAACACACAAGTGTTTGTGATCACACAGAAACCCTAGCAACAGCTTACCAATCACCCAGACACCCTAGCAACACTTATTGATCACACAGATACTCTAGCAACACCTTAGCGATCATCTAGACACCCTAGCAACACTTAGCGATCACCCAGACACCCTAGCAACACTTAGCAATCACCCAGACACCCTAGCAACAATTAGTTATCACCAAGACACCCTAGCAACACCTAAGGAATCACCCAGACACCCTCGCAACACTTAGCGATCGCCCACACAACCTAGCAATACCTTAACGATCGCCCAGACACCTTAGCAACACTTAGCAATCACCAAGACACACTAGCAACATCTTAGCAATCACTCAGACACCCTAGCAACACGTTAGCAATCACCCAGACACCCTAGCAAAACCTTAGCTATCACCCATACACCCTAGAAACACTTAGTGATCACCCAGAGACGCTAGAAACACATTAACAATCGCCCAGACACCCTAGCAACACATTGGCAATCACCCAAACACCCTAGCAACACCTTAGCTATCACCCATACACCCTAGCAACACTTAGCGATCACACAGACACTCTAGCAACCCCTAAGCGATCACCCAAACCCCCTAGTTACAACTAACGATCACCCAGAAACCCTAGCAACACATTAACAATTGCCCAGACACCCTAGCAACACTTAAGCAACCACCCAGATCTCTCTAGCAACACCCAAGAGGCAACTAATACCAAGAACACCCAAGCATAGGATTACCAACTGAAGGCTGTCTGGCATCACGGAGCCCTACTGGCCTCCGCAGGGTGATGTGGGTGTGAATCTGTGTGTGTGTCAGTCAGCAGGATGTGTGAAGTGATTTCATGCCCTCGTTCCATTATTCATGCAGTGAGCACTCGCTCCCTGATCTCTCTCTCATCCCTACACTCGGCTTACAGCTCACAAACTCTCTGCCAACATCTCCTCCGCAGGGAGACATGGAGGGAGGAGGAGAAATGCCAACTCACAGAGAGAAGATCAACCCAGTGTTTAAGAGCCAAACACAATCAGACAGAGAGAGAGAGAGTTTTTATATTAATAACAGAGATTGTTGTTATAAATATTGCTATAGAAATATGTATTATTATTGTTGTATTAGTATTTTAATTTGTATTAATAGATTTTATTTTTTTAATAAGAGATTGTTCTTATAAATGGAAATTGCTATACAAATATTTATTATTATTGTATCATTATTTTAATTTGTATTAATACATTTTATTTATTTATCATCAGTAT
This sequence comes from Danio rerio, assembly GCF_049306965.1. Lineage (NCBI taxonomy): Eukaryota > Metazoa > Chordata > Actinopteri > Cypriniformes > Danionidae > Danio > Danio rerio. The sequence goes on from NC_133177.1 coordinate 60,355,520, forward strand.
TGCTACTTTATGACCACTACTATGTAATAATAAAAGTTTATTTATTATTAATATTGTATTCTTTTAATTTTGTTTGTTTATTTATTTATTTATTTATTTATTTATTTATTTATTTATTTATTTATTTATTTATTTATTTATTTATTTATTTATTTATGTATTTATTTATTTACTAATTTATAACCGATGACAGACATTGTTATTATAAATGGATATTGTTATTTAAATAATAATAATAATAATAATAATTATTATTATTATTATTATTGTTGTAATATTATTTTAATTTGTATTAATATATTTTATTTATTTAATTTTTTTATTTGTCATCAATATTGTTACTCTATGACCACTACTTTATAATAAAAGTTTTTAATTTATAATTATTATAGTAATCCTTTTATTCGATAAATTTATTTATTTACTTATTTATAACTAATAACAGAGATTGTTATTACAAATGGATATTGTTATATTAATAATAATAATAATAATGTTATTGTATTGTTATTTTAATTTGTATTAATATATTTCGTTTATTTAATTATTTATCATCAATATTGTTAAGTTATCACCACTACTATGTAATAATAAAAGTTTTACATTTATTATTATTATTATTATCATATTATTTTTATTTAATTTATTTACTTATTTATAATCAATAGCAGAGATTGTTATTATAAATAGAAAAAGCTATCTAAATATTTTTTTATTATTATTTTATTATTATTTTAATTTCTATTAATACATTTTATTTATTTATTTATTTATTTATTTATTTATTTATTTATTTATTCATTTATCATCAATATTGTTACTTTATGACCACTACTATGTAATAATTTATTATTAATAATATTATTATTATTAATATTATTATTATTATTATTATTATTATATTATTATTTTTTTATTTACTTATTATTATTCAATGAAAGATATTGTTATTTTAAATGGATATTGTCATTTAAATATTTATTATTATTATTATTATCATTATTATTATCATTATTATTATTGTAATATTATTTTCTTTTTGTATTAATACATTTTTTTATTTATTTAATTTTTTATTCTTCATCAATATTGTTACTTTATGACCACTACTTTGTAATATTAAAAGTTTTTAATTTATTATTATTATCGTAATCTTTTTAGTTGATTTATTTATTTATTTATTTACTTGTTTATATTCAATAACAGACATTGGCATTACAAATGGATAATGTTGTATAAATATTATTATTATTATTATTATTTTATTATTATTTTAATTTGTATTAATGTATTTTATTTATTTATTCATTTATTTGTCATCAATATTGTTAATTTATCACCACTACTATGAAAAAAATAAAAGCTTTTCATTTATAATTATTATCATATAATTTTTATTTTATTTATTTATTTATTTATAACATGTGGTGAATTGGGTAGACTAATATGTCCATAGTGTATGTGTGAATGAGTGTGTATGGATGTTTTACAATGATGGGTTGCAGCTGGAAGGGCATCCGCTGCGTAAAACATATGTTGGATAAGTTGGTGGTTCATTCCACTGTGGAGACCCCTGATTAATAAGGGACTAAGCTGAAAAGAAAATGAATGAATGAATGAAGAAAAACTATTACTACTGCTACTACTATGTAAATTGTTTTAAATGTTTTACATTATTATTATTATTATTATTATTATTATTATTATTATTATTATTATTATTATTGCATTACTAATTTTCTTTTATTAATTTATTTGAATCCATTATTTTTTTATTATTTATTATTATTATTAATACTATTATTTTTAATTATTATTACTAATTTTAATCACTGTTGCTATGTAATTTGATTTCATATATTTTATTCAATACAAACATTACAAATGCTTTGATAATCCATTTGTAATATGCCAATAAAGCAAGTTTGAACTGAATTTAATTGAAAGAGAGGAAAGAGAAAGAGAACGAGAGAGAATGAGAAAGAGAAGGAGAGAGAAGGAGAGAGAGAACAAGGGAGAAAGAGAAAGAGAACGAGAGAGAAAGAGAACAAGAGAAAAGGAGAGAGAGAACAAGAGAGGAGAAAGAGAAAGAGAACGAGAGAGAAAGAGAAAGAAGGAGAAAGAGAACAAGAGAGAAGGAGAAAGAGAACGAGAGAGAAGGAGAAAGAGAACGAGAGAGAAGGAGAAAGAGAACGAGAGAGAAGGAGAAAGAGAAGGAGAGAGAAGGAGAGAGAGAACAAGAGAGGAGAAAGAGAAAGAGAAAGAGAGAGAAAGAGAAAGAGAACGAGAGAGAAGGAGAAAGAGAACGAGAGAGAAGGAGAAAGAGAACGAGAGAGAAGGAGAAAGAGAAAGAACCAGAGAGAGCAAGAAATAAAAGTCTTATTTACAGGCATGGGAAGGTCGTGCACCAGCTCGGTCTGAGCATTGAAATGTCAGTCTAGTTTTGTAAGCGAGCGAGCAGCTTTTCTCTCTACTGTAAGCCCAGAATCTCTGCGGCTCCAGGCGTTCAGCATTCAATTCCTCAACCATTCGCCAGTGTTTCTTGTATAGGGTGATTTAACTCACATCGGTTAGCTCTGTGCTTTTTCAAGCGGTAACTAGAGACAGCTGAGGTGGATTCAAGAGTGTGTTTAGGGGACGTATTAGAGTGTTTAGTAGCCCTCAGTGTGTTTACTGAGAGTTTGATGTACACTGCACACTAAAACAGCAGCAGGCACATATGTTCTGCTATCAGTCTGCATGGAAACAAACTATGTAAGAGGCTGATACTGATGTGGAAGAGCAAATCACTTGTAGACTAAGTGGGTGGAAAAAAAAATCCATCTTTTATATTTTGCATCACTTTTGATTTTTTTGTTAACAAATTGTGTAATTAAAAAAACTGAATAGTTTAGCAAACATAAATAAGATGCATATTTTATATTTAATAAACAACAAGTTTTATAATATAGCTGAATAAATAATATGACAAATTAACTTTTAATAAATAACAAATTGCATAAAATAAAAAGTCAAAATTTTAACGAATTAAAATAAGCAGCATCTTTTACATTTAATAGACAACAAATTGCATAATATAAATAATTTATAGTAAAAAAGAATCTATATTTTAGCAAATAAAAATAGTCACTTGTACACTAAGTGGGTGGATATTGGATAAAATAAGATGCAATAAATAAATAAATAAAAATTCATTTTAATTGTTTTAACAATTAAAAATAAGATGCATTTTTTTACATCTATTAAACCACAAAATAGAATATATATATTTTACATTTATAAAATAACAAATATAAATTGCAGAATAAATGGGTAGATATTGCATAAAATAAGATTCAAATAAAAAAACAATCATCTTTTATATTTTGCATCACATTTGGCAAATTTTGTAATTAAATGATTGAATATTTTAGTAAATGTAAATCAGATGCACATATTTTATCTATTAAACAATAAAATGCATAAAATGTTGCTAATTTAGATTTGATAAATAACAAATTGAATGAAATAAAATATAAATATTTTAGCAAATAAAAACAAGATGCATCTTTTACATTTATTACACATCAAATTACATAATATAAAAATATATTTCAGCAAACATAAGATGCTTATTTTATACTTAATAAACAGTAAATTGCATAATATAAATCATTTATAGCTGAATAAATAATATAATAAATTTACACTTAATGAATAACAAATTGCATACTCAACATTTTAGCAAATAAAAATAAGATGCAAATTTTACATTTAATAAATAGAAAATTGCATATACAGTTGAGGTGATAATATTTTTTCTTCTGGAGAAAGTCTTATTTGTTTTATTTTGGCTACAATAAAAGAAGTTTTTAATTTTTTAAAACCATTTTAAAGACAATATTATTAGCCTCTATAAGCTATATTTTTTAACTGTCTACAGAACAAACCATCGTTAAACAATAACTTGCCTAATTACCCTAACCTGCCTAAGTAACCTAATTAAGCCTTTAAATGTCACTTTAAGCTGTATAGAAGTGTCTTGAAGAATATCTAGTCAAATATTATTAAGATGCATATTTCATATTTAATAAACAACAAATTGCTAAATATAAATCATTTATAGCAACAACAATAGGATGAATATTTTACATTTAATAAATAACAAAATGCATAATATAAAAAGTCTAAATAAGATGCATCTTTTACATTTATTAAACATCAAATTGCCAAAAGTAATAAATTCTAAACTTTGGCAAATAAGAAGACGCATATTTTGCATTTAATAAACAGAAATTTGCATATAATATTAAAAAAATACATATTTTAGAAAATAAAAACAAGATGCGTCATTTACATTTAATGGACAACAAATTGCATAATATAAATAATTTATTGCAAAAACAAAAATCATTAATTTACATTTAATAAATAAATTAAACAAAATAAAAAAGTCTATATTTTAGCAAATAAAAACAAGATGCTAATTTCATATTTAATAA
>NC_133177.1:60365000-60450000 GCF_049306965.1 Danio rerio
TTTTTTTTTTTCTATTTCCGCAAAAAAAATTGTGAAATAAAAATGATGAAATAATAATAATAATAATAATAATAATAAAATACATAAACATAAATAAACAAAAACAAAATAACTAAATAAACAAATAAATAAATACATAAAATAAAAATGTATAAATGAAAATAATAAACAAAAATAAATATAATAAATAAATGTAAATAAATAAATAAATAAATCCACTGCTTTATGCAAAACTATTTTGTGACTATAGTAACTAAAAAGTGATATCATTAATTTTTAATAATATTAGTAATAATATTTTCAATTAATATCACTTTATTATAAGTTAAAATAAATAAAATAAATAATATAATAAATACAAATAATAAGTATAAATAATAAATCTATAAAAAATATAAACAATAAAAAATACAAATAGTAATTAAATAAATAAATCTGCAACATAAATCTGAGTAAAGTAACTACAAAAGTAACTAAATATTAACTAAAAATAATATATGTATGTATGTATATATATATACACACACACACACACACACACACACACACACACACACACACATACATACATATACACACACACACACACATATATATATATATATATATATATATATATATATATATATATATATATATATATACATATATACATATACACACACACACACACACACACACACACACACACACACACACACACACACACACACACACACACACACACACACACACACACACACACACATATATATATATATATATTAGCCTACGCTTCTGGAGAAATTTTATTTCGGCTAGAATAAAAGCAGTTTTTAATTTTTTAATAAACATTTTAGGTCAATATTATTAGCCCCTTTAAGCAATTTTTTTCGATAGTCTACAGAACAAACCATCGTTAACTTGCCTAATTAACCTAATTAACCTAGTTAAGACTTTAAATGTCACTTTAAGCTGTACAGAAGTGTCTTGAAGAATATCTAGTCTAATATTATTTACTGCCATCATGACAAAGATAAAATAAATCAGTTATTAGAAATATATATACACACAAACACACACACACACACACACACAGACACACACACACACACACACACACACACAAACACACACACACACACACACGCACGCACGCACGCACGCACGCACGCACGCACGCACGCACGCACGCACGCACGCACGCACACACACACACACACACACACACACACACACACACACACACACACACACACACACACACACACACACATATATGTTCTGTGCCAAAAAATATATATATATTGTATTGTATTCCCACAGCATATGCATTGATATAAATAAAGCTTTAAATGAAATGCAGATTGATTAAGCACAGTTGTATATTGTCAGCTCAGCACAGAAGAAGTGAGGCTTCTTTACAGAGAAACAAACAGATGAAAGTCTCGCCAGCGGCTAAAACCACTGCATGACCAATTACAGCAGTACTAGAACAAAAGCAGAAGACAAGATTCATCTCTGGAGGAGGACAAACAGCAGAAACACACAAACAGACGCTGAGAAACACACCAACAGCCGATTCACAACCTCCGCCAGGAGAAAACCACATCTGAAGAGGATGCTGGAGCAACAACAGAGTATAATCAGATATAAGAGCATGAAACAAAAACTAATACAACAGCACAACCAAAACTAGCAAGTTCTAAGCAAAATTTAAGAGATATTACTAATCTTCATTTAAATTTTGGTTATGATTTTGGTTGTGCTGTTGTATTGGATTCAGATTTTATTTATTGCTTGCTTATTTATCGATTGATTGATATTTATTTAAGCTTGAAAAGTTTGAAAAATTGTTTTGTATTTGAAAAATAAAACTGATGTTGAAAATTATGTAATATGTTGAAGTTAGGTCATTGCATTCTGCCATTTTTCAAAATTAAGTGGATTAACAATGTTCCTAAAACCAAAATAAATATTGAACACCAACCATATAGTTTTGAATAACACAAAATGTTAATATTTATTTATTTATTTACTTATCAAATACAAATTATTACTGTATATTATTATTAAATATTATTCATTCATTCATTTTTGGCTTAGTCCCTTTATTAATCCAGGGTCGCCACAGCGGAATGAACCGTCAACTTATCCAGCATGTTTTTATGCAGAGGATGCCCTTCCAGCATCAACCCATCCCTGAGAAACATCCATCCACATTCATTCACACTCACACACTACAGACAATTTAGCCTACCCAATTAACCTGTAGCGCATGTGTTTGGACTGTGGGGGAAACCTGAGCACCTGGAGGAAACCCGTACGCAGGGAGAAAATGCAAACTCCACACAGAATCTCCAATTGAACCAGCCGAGGCTCAAACCAGCGACCTTCTCGCTGTGATGCGACAGCACTACCTACTGCTCCACTGCGTTGCCTTATTAAATATTAATTATTATTTATTTATTTATATATTTATATTCAGTCAGTTGAAGTCAAGTTTAATATGACCTCCTGTGAATTTTGTTTACCTTTTCAAATATATCTCAAATATTGTTTACAGAGCAAGGAATTTTCACAGTATTTCCTTTTGTGAAGAATGACACTAGACCTGAGGATCAACGTGCGGCTTTATTATAGAGTAGTCGTACAGGCAATGGTCAAACATAGGGGGAAACAGGTACAGGGAAATCCAGAAGTGTAGTCAGGCTACAGGCAAATGGTCGATACAGGCAGCAGAAAATGTAAACAAAGAACAAGGCAATGGTCGGACTAGAAAAGAGACTAGACTAAAAGAATGCTCCGCAATGTTACAGGGTACAACCAAACAAGACTTAAGCAGGTCGCACACCAGAAGCGTCGCTCTGCGCCGCGACACGGCGCGCACATGACAGTTTAAAGTATCGCACACCAGACGCGCACATTCGAATGATATTTAACATGAAACTAATCAGATGGCGCTCTGTGGCGCGGCTGATAAAATAAACTGTGTCCTGAGCCGTGGCCGGGCGCCACCGACAGCCGCCGACTGTGTGTATCCTGATAGAAACCTATGTTTAGAATTCTAAAATGCATGAGCGGCGATTCTGGTGTGCGACTTGCTTTAGGGCCTACTCACAGTATGTACAGTTGCTTTGAATCGGGCCAAAGCACGATTGTTCCACCTCCCGACTCCCCCGACAGCTCGCACTCAGGCCGTACTCACACTATGTACAGTTGGCTTGAACTGGGCCAAAGCACGCTTGTCCCCTCTCCCGTCTAATCCGACGGACCGCACTCACATACAATCGGTACGGATGGCATAGTGTGAGTAGGCCCTCACATTGCATTCGGGCCTGGGCATGATTACGTCATCGATGATGCGCTGTTCAGTAGAGAAGCGCTCATGCTCAGCACAGTGGAGATTTCTCTAGTTCTCTAGTTTAGTTTCTCTATATATATACACACACACACACACATGCACGCACGCACGCACACACACGCACGCACGCACGCACGCACGCACGCACACACACACGCACACACACACACACACACACACACACACACACACACACACACACACACACACACACACACACACACACACACAGAATTATTAGCCCCCCAGAATTTTTGGCTTCTTGTTTATTTTTTTTCCCCAGTTTCTGTTTAAGGGCGAGCAGATTTTTATCAACACATTTCTAATCATAATAGTTTTAATAACTCGTCTCTAATAACTGATTTATTTTATCTTTGCCATGATGACAGTAAATAATATTTGACTAGATATTCTTCAAGACACTTCTATTGACCTTATTCTAAAATGCGGAAGTGCGCCTGTTTTCGCGATTGCCTTAGAACTTCCGTTTCAGTCGCCTATGGGAGAAATGACAAGGAATAATAAACGGCAAAAAACTGTCAAACTACTTGCTCTACAAACAAATGTTTGCATGACTATACAGACCAAGAAGAATAATAAAACAAGAAAATATCAGTTTGCAACATCAAACAGCGAAACGAGCAGTTTTTAATGTCTAAAAATGAATGGAAGTGAATGAGACCGGAAGTCTCGTGCCAAAAAGATTCAAATGGCAGCGCCCGCTCGTCTGCAGAGAATAAGGTCAATACAGCTTAAAGTGACATTTAAAGGCTTAACTAGGTTAATTGGGTTAACTAGGCAGGTTAGGGTAATTGGACAAGTCATTATTAAATGATGGTTTGTTCTGTAGACTATAGAGAAAAGGGATAGCTTAAAGGAGCTAATAATTTTGACCCTTCAAATGTTTTTAAAAAAATTAAAAACAGCCTTTTTTCTAGCCGAAATAAAACAAACAAGACTTTCTTCAGAAGAAAAATTATTATCACACATACTGTGAAAATGTCCTTGCTCTGTTAAACATCATTTGGAAAATATAAAAAAAACAAAAAAACAAAAACAAAGGGGGGCTAATAATTCTGACTTCAACAAAAAATAAGAAAAGAGAAAAAAAACTTTACAAAGCCTCAATCATTAGGAAAAAAGATCACCATAAGCTTTAAGAAACTTATTCTTCTTATAATTATTAATAAGCTTAAGAGATTCAATATTGTACGAAATTTCCGCATATCCAACAAAATAACAAAGATACATTTTTAAGATCTTGCATAATAAATATCCTACAAATTCTAAAACTGCTAATTATGTTGATATATCTAACTTGTGTACTTTCTGCAGTATACATGAAGTGACTTTATTTCACTAATTCTATATTTCTCGAGTTAAATTGTTTTAGTCGTTTGGAATGTGGTGACAGAGTCAAATATTTCGCCGAACAGATCCGTCATGTTTGGCGCTCATAAACAGTCATAAAGTCCTCGTGCTGCAGGAATTAGGAGGTCTGCTGAAGGTGCAGCTGTCGTGCAGTGAGGGGTTTGTGTCTTTAATAATCTACGGCAGTTTGCGTTCACTGAACGGTAATAATGATTAATAAATCCATATCAAACTGTCCCTTAAAAGTCACGTCTTGCTTTCAGATTCGGGCTCAGGCATGTTTTGCACTCACACACACAAGCGTACCGCGCCAAAGCCCAAGTGAACTGCGCCCAAGTGAACCAGGGCCGGCCAAGTGAATTGTGCCTGAGCCCGATTCAGAGCACTCACACTCCTCAAACGACCCGGGAAACTGGCCAGGGCACGGTTCGGATAGCATAGTGTGACGCCCTTAGCCCTGTGTGTGTGTCAAAGTGAGATGCATAAATAGTCCTAATCACACTAACTTTACCCTAATTAACTTAGTTAAGCCTTTAAATGTCACTTTAAGCTGATTACTAGTGTCTTGAAGAATATCTAGTCAAATATTATGTGCTGTCATCATGGCACAGAGAAATGATCAGTTATCAGACATGAGTTACTGAAACTATTATGTTTAAAAATGTGCTGAAAAAAATCTGCTCTCCGTTAAACAGAAAGTGGGGAAAAAATAAACAGGGGGCGAATAATTCTGACCTCCACTACATATACTAATAAAACTGATTATTCTCCACATTTACTGTTCTGCAAGCGTGTCTGCGAGCCTTTAATAAAGCCCAGTGTCTGCCTGTGAACCGGCGGGTAACCCAGTGTTAACCAGCTGTCTGGTTGCCATGGTTTCACCAAAATACCAGGAGACTCAACTAACCGTGAAGGAGAGAGAGAGAAAACCTCCATTGTGTTTTGCATATGGAGATCAGCTCACACTCAGCCTGCGTCCTCACACATTTATACTGCACATTTATAAGGTCACACACACACACACACACGCACACGCACACACGCACACGCGCACACGCACACACACACACACACACACACACACACACACACACACACACACACACACACACACACACACACAGCCTGGGGAGGCCAGCCACACATGCACAAACTCATACACACATACAGACACAGTAGGGCTGCACAATATATCATTTAAGCATTGATATCTCCGCAATATGCACATCGCAAGATAAGCACTGTTGACTTGGGATTATAGTTATCCATGAGATTTCCGGACACATAACAGTTATAGATTGAAAGTGTCATGTGTTTTTAAGGCCTGTGTTAGCATTTATCCGTTTAAAGCATTTTAAGAGAACATGAAGTTTAATAAAAATGTATTTGTTATTGAATTATTTATATGATGAAGACTGTGCAGTGTTTGATTATTTCATTTCTGTACCCGAATACTGTTAGACACTCCCCAGAAAACCATAAAGCACTGTTTCTTTCACAAAACAAAATTAAATAACAACAAAAATGCAATTAAACTTTTATTAAAAATTAAATTAGATATAAATTACTTGACATTGTTACTATATTTTAACTTTTAACTATAAATAATTATTAACTATAAACCAATAACTGAAGCACTTCATGTTCTAATAATTAATTTAAACTATGAATCATATCCTAATTACCGCAATCTTATTACATAATTGAAATTAATATCAAATAATTTTAAATAAATCCTGTATGTTAATTGTTACCACGACTGGGGTGGAGTGACAGGAGACAACAGGAGGTAAGATCCAATGTGCAGGTTTATTCAATGTCAGGCAAGCAATGGTCAAATCAGGTGCAAACAGGTATCTATAGACAGTCCAGAATCGTAGTCGATATAAACAGGCAGAAGGTCGAAAGGCAGGCGGCTAAACAGGATAACAAAGGTACAAGGCTGGGATCGAGACACGGAGAAACAAGACAGGGAAACGCGTTGTAATGTTACACAGGGAAAACAAGACTCGGCAAACTGGTAGCGTGAGAGAATGGCTTATGAATGGATTCAAATCAGTCTGTGAACAAGGTTCAGCTGGTGCTTGCAATCAGGATATATGAATGAGCAGGCGTGCGTGTCTGGGAGCAGTGCATGTATGAATGTGTAGTCCTGAGAAATGCGGAAATGTAGTCCTGAGAGTTCATGTGAGAACCAGCGATCTCTGGAAAGCGATCGCTGGTTGTGTGACATTAATAGACACAACAGTTTTAAAAAGTCATATATATATATATATATATGACTGTATATCAGCACTGGTGGGAGGCATGCATTGGCACAAGGCCTATATTATCCATTACTAATTCACCAACGTCACTTTAGAGCTAGTATTTGAATGATTCTTTGTAGCGTAATGTGAAGCGGCGCGTCTGGTGTGTGACCTCCTTAAGGTGATAACCTTGATTTTGCTCACATGTTAAGATTATAAGGCTGAACGTGACATGAAATGCCATGTGTCTACAGAGATTTCTCACCAGACTGCTGTTGTGTTTGCGATAAGGAGGGACAAGGCTGAATCCAGCTTCTTATTCGCAGCTTCCTATTGACTCTCCACCTTAAAAGCCACAAGGCTTTCGTTTTTCAGCTTTTTGTTCGCACTCAAGAGAACACACCGAGCAAGGCTTATTATGCAGTCCTGGCGCCATCTTGTGGATGGACAACATCAACCGTCTTTGGCCTCTGACGAGCTCTCAGAAATTGTAATTATTTTAAAATTATTAAAGGCACTATTCTTACAAATAAACTACATAGTTGCAATCTAAACAACTACATTCTCGTTTAAAAAAGCCTCAAAAGTACATTTTGTTGTCTAACAACAGTAATATTTGTCAAACTGTAGCGTGTCTGCTTGTTGCTTGCTGTATGTGGGCGGAGTAATACACAGAGGTGAAGGGTGAAGAGGAAGGGGGAGAGGCCTTTGTGTGATGTTACTGGCAAAATATCGCAAAGCTATCAGCCAATCAGATTCAAGAACCAGACAGAACTGTTGTATAAATAAATAAATTATATATATATATTTATTTATTTATATATACACACACACACACGCACACGCACACACACACACACACACACACACACACACACACACACACACACACACAGATATATTTATCTAGTCATATTCATTCATTCATTCATTTTTCTTCAGCTTAGTCTCTATTTCAGTGATCACCACAGCGGAATGAACCAACAAGTATTGCAGTATATGTTTTAAACAGCGGATGCCCTTTCAGCTGCAACCCAGTACTGGGAAACACCCATACACTCTCACACAAAGACACATACACTACGGCCAATTTAGTTCATTAATTCGCCTATAGCGCATGTGTTTTGACTGTAGGGGAAACCAGAGCACCCGGAGGAAACCCACGCCAACACGGGGAGAACATGCAAACTCCACACGGAAACGTCAATTGATCCAGCTGGGACTCGAACTAGTGACCTTCTTGCTGTAAAGCGACAATGTTAACCACTGAGCCACTATGCCGCCTCATCTAGTCATATTAAAATAGGAAAATTTACATATTAATGTAATTTCCGAATTAATATTTATTAATGCAACGACCACATCTGCATATGTCTGCCTCTCTAAGTCAAGACAAATGTATGTGTGCGTGTGTGTTTGAGTGTGTGTGTGTGTGTGTGTGTGTGCTGGAAACACAAAGACCCTGCAGTCTCTTTGTCTGGTCAGTGCTCAGGCTGAGGATCTGCTGGAGGACAATGATAATATGAATAATATCTGCCGGTTCTGCTCTTAGAAACAACATTACGTTAGTAAGAGGCTTTATGTGTGCATGTAAAACAAAAACTGCGTGCATGTGAAACTCCAACAGTAACTGTATGCAAAATAAAGAGACTATTACTTTGTCTTAGAATATTGGCTCATTTCAAAATATGTTCATGCACAAGGAGTTTGTCTCTCAAATCTTGACAGAAGAAGCTTCTGTGCACAAACAAATAGATAATTATAATAAAAAATGATGTAGTAAGAAGAGTACAACTTATTCATAAGAAACATATATAATGAAATATAAATAATTAAATAGTCACGGATGCTGTGGATATAGTAATGTAATGTGATGTAAGAGAATCCAGGAAACACATTTTATTAATTATACAAATATAAAAAGGATTTCTGACAGATAACAGATGACATGAGTAAATGACAGAAAATCAGGACATGATCAGAAACAGAGGAGAGCAAAACTATCAGTGGAGAAAAAGTTTGTTTTTTATATTATTAAATTAAAATTAAATTTAATTTAATTAAAATAAAAAAAAATAAATTAATAAATAAAACAAAAATGTAATAAAATAGAATAAAAAATTAAATATAATATAATAAAAAATTCAATAAAGTATTTTTAAAAATAAATACAAAAAAATGTATTAAGAAAATAAATATTAAATTAAGAAAATAAGGACATGATCAGAAACGGAGGAGACCAAAACTATCAGTGGACACAAAGTTATATTTTTTAATATAATTAAATTAAATTAAATATAAAAAAATAAAATAAACAAATAAATAAAATAAAAATTGTAATAAAATAAAATAAAAATAATACAAAATAAAATAACATAAAAAATGTAATATAATATAATAAAAAATTTAAGAAAATAATTGTAAAAATAAATACAAAAAATGTATTAAGAAAATATTAAATTAAGAAAATAAGGACATGATCAGAAAACGGAGGAGACCAAAACTATCAGTGGAGAAAAAGTTATTTTTTAAATAAAATAAAATTTTTAATTTAAATTTAATAAAATTATATAATTTAATAAATTAAATTAAATATAATAAAATTAAATAAAATAATAAAATAAAAACTTTAATGAAATAAAATAAACATTATAATTTTAAAAATATATATATTTAATATAATAAAAACTATATTTTTAAAAATAAATACAAAAAAATTATTAAAATAAAATTATTAAAATACAAATTTATTAAAATAAAGACATTATAAAATTAAACAGAAAAAAACAAAAACTAAATAAATGAATAAAACTTGTTACATTGATTCACTCATTTTCTTTCGGCTTAGTCTCTTTATTTATCAGGGGTCGCCACAGCAGAATGAACCGCCAACTTATCCAGCATGTTTTACACAGCAGATGCCCTTCAAGCTGCAACCATATACTGGAAAACACACACACTACAACCAATTAAGTTCATCAATTCCCCTTTAGCGCATGTGTTTGGACTCAACACAGAAACGCCAACTGACCGAGCCGAGGCTTGAACCAGCAACCTTCATGCTGTGAGGCCACATTGCTAACAACTGAGACACCGTAATGCAAAACATATTACATAAAAATATTTTATTAAATAACTAAAAATATAAATAAAATACGAGATGTATTGCAACTTTATTAATAAAAGTAAATGTTTTATAATCAAAATCTTTACTTTAAATGCCTATTTTAGTCAACATTAGACCAGATAAATTTAAATATAATTTTTTTAATAAAACATACATCAAATAAAATGTTTAATAAAAAAGTAATTAAATATAAATACTTAACAAAAAAAATATAAAACTACATTTTTTTCTTAAATAAATAAAAATGATGTACCTTTTTGCATATTCTAATAATAAAAAATAAATTAATAAAAAAAGAAATAAAAATAATTAAAAATATAAATAAAAAGAAACGCTTTCTTGTAACTAAATCGACTGGTGTCATTAATAAATGCAAGTTAATGTTTGATAATCTAAATCTTACTTCATCTGTCTATTGAATTAAACAATAAGACCAGATCACCTTCATGTACAATATTAAAACAGATGCAGATGAAGTCCTGAATATGAACACAAACACATCGTCTGAGAGCAGGAGAAAATACAGGAGCTGTCCAGTGCTGAAACACACTCACACACACATATGGGTCTCAAAACATCAAGCCTCCATATCATCCACCAAACACAAGCAGGGGGACATTAATTACCCACAATGCCATTCAGGAGAGAGAAATCACACATGAGATCTCAGTAAAGTCAGTCTTTTCTATAGCAGACTATAATCAGATTAAATGAAGGACAAATGAAACCTTCTGCTAATGTTTTTATACAGTAGTCGATAACAATTCTGGATGTTTAATAAAAGATCCAAATATTCCACATCGTCACTTCTGCCTGAATAGGTAAACAGTATTTTTACCACCTCACACCCTATTTACACAGGGCTTCAGCCTCAACGCTTGACTGAAGGCGTGTCTGAAGTTGGGGCTGACGCGACCATCATAGCAGCGTCAGCCAATGAAATTCAGTCAGCAATGGGCCACTGTCTAGCTGGTGTATTTGCATACAGTGATCTGATTGGCTGACGCTTCTGTCGGCGCTTGAAAAGTTCAGCTAGCCCCAACTTCTGCAGTGAGCAACGCCTCTGAAGCTGCGCCGACGGATCCACAATGCAGTTCGGCAACGCCTGACATCTGCCATTCAAAGTGAATGGGAAGCATTGACACTGACGCCCCGTGTGAATGCTTCAGCTTCTCTTCAAATCTTCTGACAAATCAAATACTCCCTGTCTGATATGCCCCGCCCCCTTCAACATGATATTGTTATATAAGCTTGATCTCAACCACTCTCACTGGCAGAGCTCTGATAAAAACAAATTACTATTAGCCGTTTTTTTTATAAGGGGGGAGGAGCTACTCTATGCCCCCGCCCTCTCAACTTCACATTACAAAGCAAGTCAAGGCACTTTTAAGAGTTAAATAAAAAGTGCATTGGCCAAAATAAAAGCATGTCCTCTACAACACATTTATATTAAGTTGTTGTGAAAGTTTTCTAAGTAAATGTGTTTTTTGGGGCCCAGTGGTGATTCAGCAGGTATTAATGAACTGATGTTTAACTTAATTAAAGCTGCATGAACATGACAAACACTATCAGACTGTATGAGGCTGATTTCACCATGCCATGTCAGCTTCATAACAGTCCTACAACAAAGGGTTTCTCGACAGGAGAACATTCCTCAAGGGTTAATTCATGCAGAAAATGCAATAAAAAGTCACAATTTACTTAACCTCATGTCGTTCAGAAGCATGCTGGACTATTCAATTATATGAAAGAATCAAATTGCATTAGAGATACAAAATATAATAACACACACACACACACACACACACACACACACACACACACACACACGCACACACACACACACACACACGCACACACACGCACACACACACACACACACACACACACACACACACACACACACACACACAAATAAAAGCACCATAAAATGTGGAATATATTTCAGATCTTATAAACAGATTCACTATCTGCTATCGACTGCAAACCTCCATTGGTTTCTAATAAATGCGGTGTTGCTTTAGCCCGATAACAATAACAATAACCCAACATTAGGGTTTGTCCACATTTTACCCATGCAACTGGAGGTCCGGTGTCCTGCAGATTTTAGCTCCAACCCCAATTAGAGCTGCACAATTAATTGTAAAAAGATTGCGATCTCGATTTGACCCCCTAGACCACGGGGTCACCAATCTCGGTCCTGGAGGGCTGGTGTCCCTGCAGGGTTTAGCTCCAACTTGCCTCAACACAACTGCCTAGATGCTTCAAGTATACCAAGTAAGACCTTGATTAGCTTGTTCAGGTGTGTTTGATTATGGTTGAAGCTAAAATCTTCAGGACACCGGCCCTCCAGGAACAAGTTCGGTGACCCCTGCCCTAGACGATCTTAATCCAGCATTCCTACGATTCTCTCAATCATATCTCAAGTTCTCAATCTCAAGTTCAGGAGAGAAGCAATGGTGGCCGCACAAGTCTTCACATTGTTTTACATACGTTGTTCAGCAATGTGGACACCTCCACATGGTGTTAAAAGAGTCACATGCTGTATTTATAAGATATGATTCACCTAAAAATGTCATTTCTGTCTTCATGCAATGTATTTACGACCACAACATCACACGTGACGTGAGCTGACCATCAGCTGTTACCAAAGAGAGGGAGGGCGCGCGCGCCTCTGAATGAAGTCTACCTTAGTAAACAGAACCTGCATAGGCTGTGAATAACAAGTAATAAAGTTGTAAGTAACATTCAGTTTGTGCTACTTAGTGATCGTTTGGGAGCCGCGCGGGAAGTAAACCGCTCTTAGCAGTGAAAATGAAACCAAAAGAGCCGTAGTGTTGCCAGATGTAGCTGACTGATTCCAGCCCAAATCCTCCCCCCCAGTCTTCTGTATTCACGAAAATCACGTCACTGACAGATTTTAAGCAGGAAATGACAGATTGTAAGCAAATCTCAAACACAATAATTCAACATCAGAATTATCATCAGCGTTAATGACCAGGACACATCTAAAGTCTGTTCAAGTCCACCATTCCAAGTCTATACAACATTGAGCATTTTAACCAACAGTACAGCTACACAAAGCCTATTGCTGTTTAATCACATGTTTGAGAATAACAATAATAACAGCCCACTCATATTAATCTTTATTTTACATCTACAGAATCGTGAGAAAATCCTGATCTTTGTTTTAGGCAAAAAGAAAAAAAATTATAAATAAATAAATAAAATAAAATAAAAAAATAATAAAAATTTCGCAATTCTCATTTTAGCCAGAATTGTGCAGCTCTAAGACACCCCTGGGCAAGCTAATCAAGCTCTTACTAGGCTTTCCAGAAACATCCTTGCAGGTGTGTTGAGGCAAGTTGGAGCTAAAATCTGCAGGACTCTGGACTTCCAGGACCGAGTTTGAGCACCCCTGGTTTACAGCAACAACACAGCATTTTTTGAGTGCTATATGCGTTCGAACATATAAAACTGAGGATCATCTCTTTCATTGAATTTTCAGTGTTTTAATCGACCTTGTTACACCTGTGGTGTTCCCGGTCAAAAGTGACCGCCATAGGAAATGAATGGGTATCCAGACTATATTCATTCATCAGACAGAAAACATCCCCATATACACACTACCCCAACTCACTCACTCACTCACTCACTCACTCACTCCAGACTGAACAATGTCTTTTGCAGTTACACATCTCTTTTACATGATTACTGTATGTGCTGATCCTCCAGCCTGATCTCACAAGGAAACATAACCATTTTACGTGTGGTCAGTTTCAACAGCTGACACTTAGCTGATGATTGATAATAAAGCTAGTTTGGCGTGCTGTCCCGGGAGAGAGCCCTGAGCTTATAAGATCCTCGAGCCCTGGGCTCCCTCCCGGTGCAAGACGAGAGGGGAGTTTGAGCTCAGGTAGATCTCGATGTCTCCCCCTCTTGCTTGTTGTAGCTAAGTGTCAGATATGGATGCTGAAAGGTGTACTTAGAGTTTAGCTAAAGTATTTGGATTAATTGTTTAGGGTGCTTGTTTTTGAACTGTGGGAGGAAACCGGAGGACCCGGGGAAAACCCACGCGACCACGGGGAGAACGAGCAAACTCAGCACAGAAATGCCGTCTGGTTTGGAAAGGAATTAAACCAGGCGCATTTTGCTGTGAGGCAACAGCGCTAATCGCTGGCCACCGTGACGCCCGTCTGAAAGGAGGGAAAGTAGGGCTGGGTGGGGGGGTTTCTTCAAGACGAAGGTAATGAGATGAGAAAAGTCTGGTGATTTATAGTGAGTTAAGGATCATCTGATAGGATAATCAGTCGTTAGCTAAAGTTGGAACAGCTGTGAACAATCATAAGCACATGATCCTCTCGAAATTTGTTTATAAATAAACTCCACTTAGTAGCTAATCATCATATGAATGAGTTCAGTCGAACAAAACTGTATGACTTGTAAAAGAAGACATGGCACCCAACCCCACCCCTAAACCCAATCATCATTGGGGAGAAGCAAATGGTACAAAACTGTATGAATGAGATCGTACTAACTCATATGGATTAGCTACTAAACCAATAAGTTATGAATTGCCATGAAAATGTTGCATCCTCCAACGTGAATCAACTTCCTGATAAAACAGTGTATCATATGTTCACACAGACTAGGGGCTCTATTTTGACGGTCCATGCGCAAAGTGCAAAGCGCAGGGCACAAACGCATTCAGGGCATGTCAGAATCCACTTTTGCTAATTTAAAGACGGAAAAATCCACTTTGCGCCATGGCGCATGGTCTAACAGGGTTGAGTTTATTCTCTTAATGAGTTATAGGTGTGTTTTGAGAATAAACCAATCAGAGTATCATCTCCCATTCCCTTTAAGAGCCAGTTGCATCGCGCCATAAGCACATTTGCTATTTACATGACGCAAAGTAAGTGTAAGTGGAAAAACGGAGTGTTTCACAATCAAGAAAACAGTTAAACAGAACATCTGCAGAGCGAGAATGAGAGATGAGCCTTCTCATTCTTCACTTTCACTTTGACTCTCATGGATAGGGAAACCCTGTACACACAGACATCAATTAGCCTATAAATAATTAATTTTGATGTTAAGTGAAAAGATTTGTTTCAAAACTATTTCTAAATTCAGTTCTAATTTCCAGCAAACGAATAAATGAACAATAATAATGAAGTGTGATCAAAATTCAGTTATATCCTAATACACATGCTGTGCCCCATATGGTCTAAAACCTGACAGGTGGGAAAATCTAAGCTTGTTTTTAATCAAAACAAATATAAATATGGATATAATAAATAATACTGCTAATAATAATAACATTATACAAAAGCAAATTGTAATGAATACACTGAAAAAGCTCCCGAGATGAAGAAGACATGAAAGATTTTTATATTTATATAGGCTGAAAAATAATATGTTTTGTAATATTTTGATCCTTTATATTTATATCCTATATATATCCTTAATATTTTATTTCTTTTTCATAAGTAAAGATATTTGCGTATTGCTCTACATCTTGTGTGTATTAAGCAGTAAGCAGGGCACACAACTAAAATGAATGAATGAAGGAATGTCCTTTACTGCACAAGACTTAAGAGTGTGTAGTGTAGCGTCCATCAAGTGCATGTTTACACTGAAAACAAAGGAAACGCGGTGCAGTGGAATGAGAAAGCCTGCTGTTACTGTATGCTTCATCTGTCAGGTTACGACTGACTGAAACATTCTGCTATTTTCTTTGTTTTTAGAAAGCACATACTGTTAAAGCAAGCCTATTACTGGAGCATATCGCCCTAAAACATGTCATTGGGGAGAAGAGATTTAATAGCTAAAATAAATCTAAAATATATAACCACGTTTTGCATAAATACAATGAAGATATTTAACAATTTCATTTGTTTTATTGATCATATTCTTTACATGAGCTGGTGCAGCTCCTTGGAATCTTTTTAGCTCAAGACTTCCGCTCTCATTCACTTTCATTGATTTTGAGATGTTAAAAACAGCTCATTCCACTGCTTCATGTCACTAACTGATATTTTCTTATTATATTATTTAGTTTTTTGTATAGTTATGAACACATTTGTTTGTAGAGCAAGAGGTTTGGTTGTTTTCTGCCGTTCATTATTCCTAGTCATTTCTTTCATAGGTGACTGAATCAGAAGTTCTTGATCACATATACGGGTGCACTTCCACATTGAAGAATCAGGTCAATATATAAACGTTTATATTCATATTTACAGCTGAAGTCAGAATTATTAGTCCCCCCCCCCCCCCTGAATTATTAGTCCCCCTTTTTATTTTTTCCCTAATTTCTGTTTAACAGAGAGCAGATTTTTTCAGCACATTTCTAATAATTTTAATAACTCATTTCTAATAACTGATTTAATAATTGACTAGATATTTTTCAAGATACTAGTATCCAGCTTAACGTGACGTTTAAAGGCTTAACTAGGTTAATTAGGTTAACTAGCCAGGTAAGGGTAATTAGGCAAGTTATTGTATAATGATGGTTTGTTCTGTAGACTATCGAGAAAAAAATTTGCTTAAAGGGGCTAATAATTGTCCTTAAAATGGTGTTTAAAAAATGATTTAATACATATTTAAACCAAAATTTTACAAAAACTTAACAAAAATTGCATGCAGGCTATATGCATGTATTTATTTTAAAATGTATTTTAAATTAATTTTAAATTTAATTTGAAATTAAATTTATTTTAAAAACTTTTTTTTACATTTAATTCATTTTTATTTAATAGTCAATTTTGTTTTCATTCATTCATTAATTTTCTTTTTTGGATTAGTCCCTTTATTAATCTGGGGTTGCCACAGCGGAATGAACTGCCAACTTATCCAGCATATGTTTTACACAGCAGATGCCCTTCCAACTGCAACCAATCACTGGGAAACACCCATACACATTCATTCTCACACACACACACACACACACACACACACACACACACACACACACACACACACACACACACACACACACACACACACAAAATGGGCAGTTTAGCTTACTCAATTCCCCTATAGCGCATGTGTTTGGACTGTGGGGGAAACCGGAGCACCTGGAGGAATCCCACACCAACACGGGGAGAACATGCAAACTCCACACAGAAATGCCAACTGACCCAGCCGAGGCTCGAACTAGTGACCTTCTTGCTGTGAGGTGACAGTGCTAACCACTATGTCACCGAACCAATTTTATTTTACATTTAATTTATTTTTAATTTAATATTAAATTTTACTTAATTTGTTTTAAATAAAATATTCGTTATTTAAATATTTGTTTTATTTAATTGTATTTTAATAAAAAAATTTATTATTCCTGGTGCTTTTTTGTGCTTTACTGTTTTTCTCTTTTGTTTTCATTGCATGGAAGTAGCTGCACGAACATTCGTCATTGAGAACAAAAGGTAAGGTGCAGTGCACATGAAATAATAAACGCTGACAGAATGGAATTATTCCTTCAGGAGTGTGTATGCACTACAGATCAGGCGGAGAATGCAGCTGGAGTGTTTGTGTGAATGTGAGAGTGTATAGATGTTTCCCAGTACTGGGTTGCAGCTGGAAGGGCATCCGCTGAGTAAAGCATATGCTGGAATTGTTGGCGGTTCATTTCACTGTGGCAACCCCTGATGGTTAAAGATATTGCCTGCATGTATTTTTAATTTAATATAACATTAAATAAAATTTTAATTTATTTTGTTTTATTTTAAATTTAATATTAAAATAAATTTTATTTATTAATTATTTTATTTGAATTATTATTTTTAAATCATTTTTTATTTAATTTAATTACATTTTAAATCTAATTTAATTTCTTGTTTTATTTTAAATCTAATTTAATTTCTTGTTTTATTTTAAATCTAATTTAAATGTTTATTTTTTCTATTTAAAATATTTAATTGTATTTTATTTTAATTTAACATTAAGTTTTATTTATTTAATAAATTATTTTATTTAAAATTATACTTCATTTTATTACTTTTTTGTGAGGTGCTTCCGTTTTACTTTTTTTCATTGCATGGAAATAGCTGCACAAACATTCTTCAAAACATCTCCTTTTGAGAACAAAAGGAAAGGTGCAGTGCATATGAAATAATAAATGCTGACAGAATGAAATTATTCCTACAGGAGTGTGTATGCATTACAGATCAGGCTGAGAATGCAGCTGTGTGTGATTGTGATGGCGAGCCGGAGTCCGCGTGTGTTTGGCGGGCTGCCAGAGACCCTCCTGTGAACCTTCATGCATCCAGACACAATTAATTATGCATGAGATTCACTGACGAACTCTGAGCCGACAGCGTGTCCCGTGTTCTTGAGACGCCTGTGTGTTTGCACACAAGGTTACAAGTGTGAGCTCATTGTGATTTACCTTTTAGAATTAACTATTACTATAACACTGATATCCAGTTGCTAAGGCTGTGGTTGGCAGGGTGTTGATAGGCAGATGTTACGGTGTTGCTATGCATTTATTTGAGTATTGCGGGTGGTTTCCAGGTCATTGCTCAGCATTTACTTATATTTTGCTATTCATTTGCCAGGGTGTTGCTATGCAGTTGCTAAAGCGGTTGTTAAGGTGTTGTGGGTGGTTTCCAGGGTGTTGCTGAAGCGGTTGTTAAGGTTTTGTGGGTGGTTTCCAGGGTGTTGCTAAAGTGGTTGTTAAGGTGTTATGGGTGGTTTCCAGGGTGTTGCTAAAGCGGTTGTTAAGGTGTTGTGGGTGGTTTCCAGGGTGTTGCTAAAGCGGTTGTTAAGGTGTTGTGGGTGGTTTCCAGGGTGTTGCTAAAGCGGTTGTTAAGGTGTTGTGGGCGGTTTCCAGGGTGTTGCTAAAGCGGTTGTTAAGGTGTTGTGGGTAGTTTCCAGGGTGTTGCTAAAGCGGTTGTCAAGGTGTTGTGGGTGGTTTCCAGGGTGTTGCTAAAGCGGTTGTTGAGGTATTAGGTGTGGTTTCCAGGGTGTTGCTAAAGCGGTTGTTAAGGTGTTGTGGGTGGTTTCCAGGGTGTTGCTAAAGCGGTTGTTAAGGTGTTGTGGGTGGTTTCCAGGGTGTTGCTAAAGCGGTTGCTAAGGTGTTGTGGGTGGTTTCCAGGGTGTTGCTAAAGCGGTTGTTAAGGTGTTGTGGGTGGTTTCCAGTGTGTTGCTAAAGCGGTTGTTGAGGTATTATGTGTGGTTTCCAGGGTGTTGCTAAAGCGGTTGTTAAGGTGTTGTGGGTGGTTTCCAGGGTGTTGCTAAAGCGGTTGTTAAGGTGTTGTGGGTGGTTTCCAGGGTGTTGCTAAAGCGGTTGTTAAGGTGTTGTGGGTGGTTTCCAGGGTGTTGCTAAAGCGGTTGTTAAGGTGTTGTGGGTGGTTTCCAGGGTGTTGCTAAAGCGGTTGTTAAGGTGTTGTGGGTGGTTTCCAGGGTGTTGCTAAAGCGGTTGTTAAGGTGTTGTGGGTGGTTTCCAGGGTGTTGCTAAAGCGGTTGTTAAGGTGTTGTGGGTGGTTTCCAGGGTGTTGCTAAAGCGGTTGTTAAGGTGTTGTGGGTGGTTTCCAGGGTGTTGCTAAAGCGGTTGTCAAGGTGTTGTGGGTGGTTTCCAGGATGTTGCTAAAGCGGTTGTCAAGGTGTTGTGGGTGGTTTCCAGGGTGTTGCTAAAGCGGTTGTTAAGGTGTTGTGGGTGGTTTACAGTGTGTTGCTAAAGCGGTTGTTAAGGTGTTGTGGGTGGTTTCCAGGGTGTTGCTAAAGCGGTTGTTAAGGTGTTGTGGGTGGTTTCCAGGGTGTTGCTAAAGCGGTTGTTAAGGTGTTGTGGGTGGTTTCCAGGGTGTTGCTAAAGCGGTTGTTGAGGTATTATGTGTGGTTTCCAGGGTGTTGCTAAAGCGGCTGTTAAGGTGTTGTGGTTGGTTTCCAGGGTGTTGCTAAAGCGGTTGTTAAGGTGTTGTGGGTGGTTTCCAGGGTGTTGCTAAAGCAGTTGTTAAGGTGTTGTGGGTGGTTTCCAGGGTGTTGCTAAAACGGTTGTCAAGCTGTTGTGGGTGGTTTCCAGGGTGTTGCTAAAGCGGTTGTCAAGGTGTTGTGGGTGGTTTCCAGGGTGTTGCTAGAGCGGTTGTTAAGGTGTTGTGGGTGGTTTGCAGGGTGTTGCTAAAGCGGTTGTTAAGGTGTTGTAGGTGGTTTCCAGGGTGTTGCTAAAGCGGTTGTTAAGGTGTTGTGGGTGGTTTCCAGGGTGTTGCTAAAGCGGTTGTTAAGGTGTTGTGGGTGGTTTCCAGTGTGTTGCTAAAGCGGTTGTTAGGGTGTTGTGGATGGTTTCCAGGGTGTTGCTAAAGCGGTTGTTAAGGTGTTGTGGATGGTTTCCAGGGTGTTGCTAAAGCGGTTGTTAAGGTGTTGTGGGTGGTTTCATGGGTGTTGCTAAAGCGGTTGTTAAGGTGTTGTGGGTGGTTTCCAGGGTGTTGCTAAAGCGGTTGTCAAGGTGTTGTAAGTGGTTTCTGGGATGTTGCTATGCATTGAGTGTGG
Source organism: Danio rerio (assembly GCF_049306965.1). NCBI lineage: Eukaryota > Metazoa > Chordata > Actinopteri > Cypriniformes > Danionidae > Danio > Danio rerio. Next base: position 60,385,573 of record NC_133177.1, read on the forward strand.
TTGTCAGGGTATGACAATGCAGATGCAATGGTAGTGATATACAGTTGCTAAGTTTGAGGTTGCCAGGGTGTAGGCAGACGTTAAGAGTGTTGCTGTTGTTTTTTAAGTATTGGCATTGCTGTGCAGTTAGTAATGCTTTTCTATTCAGCTACCAGGGTTTTGTGATGCAGTTGTTAGAGTGTTGTGGATGGTTGTCGGGGTGTTGCTATATAGTTGCAATGGGTGATGTGGGTTGTTTCCAGGACATTGCTATTCGGTAGCTAAGGTGTTATTCAGTTCCCAGAATGATGCTATGCAGTTGCTAAATAATTGTGTAGCAGTTGTTAGGGTGTTATGCATGGTTGCTAGGGTGTTGCTTGTGTTAGCCAAGGCATTGAGGGTCGTTCTTAGGGCACTGCTTTTTAGTCACTAGGTTTATGTAGACGGTTGCCAGACTCATTGCTATGCAGCTGCCAAATCCAAATGAAAAGACTCTCTGTAAATGCATGTTCAGTTTGGCTTAATTAAAGCGCTTCTACACTCCACTGCAGAAAGTACAGAAAGTAGGCAGTCAGCAGTACAAACCGGTCAATACAGCAGAGTGTTTAACCCCAGAAGAACAGTGTGTTTGTTAAAGAAACATCACGTCTACATCACTTCATCAGCTGCTGATCCATGGATATGAAGAGTAGACTCAAACTGCAAATACAGACAAAGCTTTGAGCAAACAGCCAGGGCCACACAAACACTCAGTACATGTGTGTCTTAGGAGGGTCTCAGTGGTCAAAAATGCACCAATACTGAACAATGAACAATTCAACTTAATCTAAAAACAATCTGGTGTAGGATTGACTTAAAAATGACAAGTGAATAGCTAGTAATGCAATGAATTTATGTCTTATATATATATACACACATATATACAGTGCATCAGGAAAGTGTTGATAGCGCTTCACTTTTTCCACTTTGTTATGTTACAGCCTTATTCCAAAATGGAATAAATTCATTGATTTCCTCAACATTCTACACACAATCCCCCATAATGACAATGTGAAAAAAGAGTTTAGGAAATTGTTGCAAATTTATCAATTTTATGCACCTTTGGCAGTGATTACAGCCTCAAGTCTGTTTGAATATGATGCCACAAGCTTGGGAATTTCTGCCTATTCCTCTTTGCAGTACCTCTTAAGCTCTATCAGGTTGGATGGGAAGCAACAGTGTACAGCCATTTTCAGATGTCTCCCGAGATGTTCAATTAGATTTAGGTCTGGGCTCTGGCTGGGCCACTCAAGGACATTCACAAAGTTGTTTTGAAGCCTCTTCATTGATATTTTGGCGGTGTGCTTTGGGTCATTGTCCTGCTGGAAGATAAACCGTCGCCCCAGTTTGAAGTAAGAGCACTCTGCAGCAGGTCTTCATTCAGGATGTCTCTGTGCATTGCTGCATTCATCTTTCCCTCTATCCTGACTAGTCTTCCAGTTCCTGCTGCTGAAAAACATTGGCACAGCATGATGCCAACACCACCATACTTTACTGTAGGGATGCTATTAGCCTGGTGATGAGCGCTGCCTGCTTTTCTCCAAACGTAATGCCTGGCATTCACTCCAAAGTGTTCAATTTTAGTCTCATCAGACTAGAGAGTTTAGTTTCTGATGGTCTGAGAGTCCTTCAGATGCATTTTGGCAAAATTTCACATTGTTATTATGGGGTATTGTAAGTAGAATGTTGAGGAAATCAGTCAATTTAATCCATTTTGGAATAAGGCTGTAACATAAACTAATGTGAAAAAAGTGAAGCGCTATCAATTCTTTCCGGATACACAGTATGTATGTATGTACGTATATATAAATATATATATATATATATATATATATATATATATATATATATATATATATATATATATATATATATATATAAACACACACACATACACACACACACACACACACACACACACACACACACACACACACACACACACACACACACACACACACATATATATATATATATATATATATATATATATATATATATACACTTCTTTACATGAAATCAATTAAGCTGTAAAAATTGTGACATGCAAAATCCTAACTATTGTTCATCCTAAAATCAAGATGATGTTTTTAAAAAGGAAATTATTACCTTATTTAACTGCTATTAATTATAATATTGCTATTTAATTAAATTTAAAAAGGGAGTTCAATAATCCAACAATAAACCAATTACTCTATATGTCACAAAAGACAGCAAAGACTACATGGATTGTCAATGTCAATGTTTTCAGTTCTCATATAAGCTCAGAGTGGACAATAGTGGACATGCTGTTAGATAAGAGCCAGTCACATTGTATTGAGCTGTTTTTTTAACAGATTGGGTCTTTAAGTGAACAAAGAGACCGACAGCTGCAGGAGGAGAGAGAGAGAGAGGGACGCTTTTAAAAGGCTATTTATTTTACCCTTAATAACATTTCACAATAAAGAAAAACAAATAATACAAAGAAAATAGTTGAGAGAAGAATATTCAGTGATTTTAAGATATGTATATACTAGTGCTTGGCAAAAATCACAATTAATCACATCCAATTTAAAAGTTTGTTGACAAAATATGTGTGTATTAATATATAATGTATTAATATATAATTATTAAAATATGTCTTTATTAATATATATATATATATATATATATATATATATATATATATATATATATATATATATATATATATATATATATATATATATATATATATGTCAGAAGTCAGAATTATTAGCCCCCCTGAATTATTTGTGCCCGTTTATTTTTTTCCCCAATTTCTGTTTAATGGAGGGAAGATTGTTTCAGCCCATTTCTAAGCATAATAGTTTTAAAAACCTATTTCTAATAACTGATTTATTTCATCTTTGCCATGATGACAGTAAATAATATTTTACTTGATATTTTTCAAGACACTTCTATACAGCTTAAAGTGACATTTAAAGGCTTAACTAGGTTAATTAGGTTAACTAGGCAGGTTAGGGTAATTAGTCAAGTTATTGTAAAAAGATGGTTTGTTCTGTAGACAAAAAAAAAAAAAAAGAGCTTAAAGGGGCTAATAATTTTGTCCCAAAAATGTTTTTTTAAAAATTAATAACTGTTTTTATTCTAGCCGAAGTAACAAATAGGACTTTTTCCAGAAGAAAGAATATTATCAGACATACTGTGAAAAATTCCTTGCTCTGTTAAACATAATTTGGGAAATATTTAAAAAAGAAGAAAAAAATCAAAAAGGGGCTAATAATTCTGACTTCAACTGTGTGTGTGTGTGTGTGTGTATATATATATATATATATATATATATATATATATATTCATATATATATACATATATATATGAATATATATATATATATATATATACATATGAATATATATATATATATATATATATATATATATATATATATATATATATATGAATATATATATATGTAGATATATATGAATAGACATTTTATATATATTTTTATATATATTTTTTTTTATATATTCTATATATATATATATTCATATATAGCTATATATATATATATATATATATATATATATATATATATATATATATATATATATATTCATATATATATATATATATATATATATATATATTCATATATATATATATATATATATATATATATATATATATATATATATATATATAGCTATATATGAATATATATATATATGGAATATATAAAAAAAAATATATATATAAAAATATATATAAAATGTCTAATCATCTTGTTTAACCCCTTTTTAGCAGCGCTGTACGACAGAATTCTCAAACTCGAGTGTGACCGCAGCCTAATTTTAAGATGAGCATGTGAAATGATTGATCACATCTGGCTTCTCATCCGTAATCAGCAATAATCCAATCAGATTGATTCAAGCCTACTCCCCATCACTATACTGGGGCATTAGGACCCGCACAGACCGCAGGATGGGCGCCCCCTGCTGGCCTCACTAACACCACTTTCAGCAGCAACCTAGCTTTCCCACTTGGTCTCCCATCCAGGTACTGACCAGGCGAAGCCCTGCTTAGCTTCAGTGATGTGAGAGTTGCAGAGAGCTAGCTGCCAGCAGAAATAGATGGTCCTTGTTATGACTTTAAATTTTAGATATGCACACTAATTCAACTTCTTTTTAACCATCACAATGAAACTGCTAAGGTAAATCTTAATAACGTCTCCCAAAAAGAGGAGCGATGTGTGCAGCATTGATCAGCCTCCAGAGAACAAAAGCTGACTGGATTGATCGTATCTGTGCACTATACATAACACCTGACCTTCAGCCCTGACTTCTCCAACATCACCCGTTCACCCTTGGCTCCCTTCACCCCCAAAAACGCCATCTCTTTACCATTCTCCAATAAATCCAACACCACTAATCCTCTTACTTTCACCCTAACCTCTGCATATAAGCCCGAGCTTAAACCCCCAAAACTCTGAAATTGCAGACAACTCCCAGAGGAGATGCCACTGGACAGTTCAGGCAGCTGTCGGAGCGGCCTGTGATTATGATGTCAGAGAAGCGCAATCATGATTTCAGATGATAAATAATATGACGTCGGATGTTGGATGAATAATAAATGCCTGCAGCTGCTGGGACTTTTTGATCTGGAGCAACTTCGGTGCGACTGCCACAGGGAAGCAGATCTGAGTCTATACCTTACCTCTAGAGCTGCAGCCGCCTGTCTAGTGCACTTAGTAGGGCTCACGAACACTGATATCTCTGTTATTGACCATATTCCTCACACATGAGCAGGCATTGGAATCTTTCTGGCTTGAGGCTTTGCGTCTTATTCATTTCCACTGATTTTTAGACATTAAAAAGGGCTCGTTCTGCTGTCATCTTATTATATCATTCTACCTTTTATGCATAGTCATCAACACACTTGTTTGTAGAGCAAATAGTTTGACTGTTTATTACTCCTAGTGTGAAATTTCTCCCATAGGCGACTGAATTGTGAGCTCTAAAACATTGCAGAATACGTTCAATAAGGCAGAGAATTTATTCTGGATATTTGCACGCTGTTTTGAGGGGCATTATGGGAGCTTAATCGTTCTTCCAACAACTTTCAACCTTGAAAAGTTCGAACAAGTGCCTTATATTGACATTTTTAATAGTTTAAAGTGATATATTGTCTGGGTTGGTGTTGTTATGCTACAGAAACCTTGCCAGCACATTTTCGGTTATTTTACAGACTTATTTCTCTCTACATTCTTATACATTATACTATTATTAATGACTAAAATGCCAATTAAAGTCACTTTGTTTAACTGTAGAGTTGAAGTTTCAATATCAAACATGAACAGAGCCAAGATCAACATCCCATAATGCAATTCAAAACCTGAAATAAACACTAAATACAGAAACTATTCATTAACAGATATATTTTTACAGTTAGTCAAGCTTGAAATTATTCATACACTTAGCAGATTCTGACTTAAAGTTACTGTTATTCAACTAATTAGTTATTATTTTGGACTGGAAATTACCTTGGCTTCTCCTGAAAGATAAGAGGATGTTCAGGAGTCATCAAAGTGAAAAAAAAATTCCTAGCTTTTATTTGCATTTGAACAAAAGCTTTAAGTCAGAATTTACCAGGGGTCTGAATAATTTCGGGCTTGACTGTAATACTTGCAGGTGGTTCATTCTGCTGTGGGGACCCCTGATGAACAGATAGACTACGCTAGAGGAAAATGAATGAATGTATTTTTGCACAAAGTAAATTCTTGCTTCATGAATCGGCTCAGCAGTTTTAATGCCATTATCTGATTTTTTAAAATGACATTCAATGCTGTATTACTGTAAAGAGACAAATTTAAAAGTAAATATGAACGGCACATATTTATTTGCAACAAAGAATATTGTAAGTCACTTTATCTGTGTTTCTGCTTGGGTAAATACCTGCATTCTGTTCAATATCTTGCAGCTTGCAATGCAATAATGGAGTTTTGCCATTTCATTCATTCATTTTCCTTCAGCTTGGTCTTTATTTCAGAGATTACCTAAGCTGAATGAACTGCCAACTTATCCTGAATATGTTTTACGCAGTGGATGCCCTTCCAGCTGCAACCCAGTCCTGGAAAACACCCATATTCTCACATCCATACACATACTCTTACACTATGGCCAATTTGGTTCACCAATTTCCCCTTGGCGCATGTGTTTGGACTGTGGGCTGGTGTAATATATATATAAAATATTCCGGTTTCACGGTATTGTGATTACTGCTCCAAAATATATTCTTTTTAAATGTCTGGGTAAAAAACAAAAACTTTTCCCATGTAAACATGTCAGGCTGAATAATTCAAATGAATCAATAACTTCTGCCTGCTGTCTTCATTAGTTTCAAAAACTCAGATTTCATTACAATTCAAAACGGCATCTCTGGAGATTTTTTTTTTTTGCTGGACATACTAAAAAAAAAAAAAAAAAAAGTTCAATAAAAAAAAAATATTACACATACCCTAGGAACGGTATTACAGCAAATGTTGGCGGTTTTAAAACCTTGACTTTTTTCAAGCTGCAGTATACCTTGAAAATGGTTATCATCCCATGCCTAGTTTGGACTGTGGTGGAAACCAGAGCACCTTGAAGAAACCCACGCCATCATGTAAACTGCACACAGAAATGCCAACTGACCCAACCGGGGCTCAAACCAGCAACCTTCTTGTTGTGAGGCTAACCACTGAGCCACCATGTTGCCGCTTTTGCCATTTCTTTTACCTTTTTTTCCTGCTGCTTTCCACATTTCAGTTATACTCCATCTTGCACATGCAATAAGTAGACGAGTACAAGTTAATGCATTTCTCAAATGCTTTTAAATGAACTCATCTTACTCAAATATGATGCAAAATATTGCAATTTTTGATGATTTAGATATTCTGTCTAGTTTGGAATAATTTGCTGTTGACTGACAAGTTAACTTAATTATAAATATGCATTGCTGTTTTTGGACATTTATTGTGACCTCCAATGCAATAAGATATTTTCTTACAACTTTTACTGTATTGCATTGTTGTACTGCATATTCTATCCATGCATTTTATTTGTAATCCATCTCATGAACTTTGTTTTTTTTTGCATCTGTTCATATTTTTACCCAATTGTATTGTTTTAATAAGAGTTATATATATAAAATTGTAATAAAATAGTTTATAATAAAAAGCTTTTGCAATGTACACAAGCGTTATCCTTCAACAGCTAAAATGGCAAAAAAAAACCACTTTAAATTAAAAAACGTTTAAATTAAGAAAAAACGTTTAAATTAAGGTACTTGCAAAAGATTTAATTACAATTTAAAATGGCACCTTCGGATATATATATATATATATTATACACTCTCAGAAAAAAAGGTACAAAATTGTACCTTTTAGGGTACAAATGGCCCGTCACTGGGGTGGTACCCTTAAGGGTACAAATTTGTACCTCTATTTAAAGGTACAAAATTGTACCTTCTACATTTGTACCCTTTAAGGGACAATTTTGTACCCCCACCAAAGGTACAAAAATGTACCTTTTTATATTATATAGCATTTTCAGGGTACTGACCCAGGCATTTTGATCTTTTGGTGACTGCATGCACAAATAAATAAATAAAATATTTTGGTTCACAGATGTCCATTTTTATTTATTAATGTAGAAATATTTCATTACAACTCACAACTGAATGCGTCAAGAAATAAAATTACACAGCAAGTATACAATTTAGATAACAAATAAAAATTGTTCACTCACTGTACAGTAAATAATCTACCCTTAATACAAAGACCACAAGAATACTGTTTAAGATTTATAAACACATTACACAGGCTACATCAAGTACTGCACTTTATAAAGTCCAAAGTGTTTGTCTGTAGTCAGAATACTCGGTCATAATAAATAATTTGTCATCAACATTTTCTCTGAATTTCAGAATGAAGGCAATGTTTCTCTATAAATTGCTTCAACAGTGCAGAAAACCAAATACATCAGTAGCCTCTTCCTCAACATCAGTAGATTACTCCTCATCATCCTCAAGTGGAGTTGTAATTTGTTGTAACACAATATGTGTTTATGCTTTTGATAAACATGACATGTAAAGCACTCATTACTGGAAAATGTTCTTTGATAGTCATTAGGACCACAAGTTATTTAAAAATTTGCTTTATGCATGAATGATAGCAGTGTGCTGGATTAACTTGATGATTGTGATTATCCCAAGAGCATGTAGAGAAACAAAAAACAAGGTTGATCACTCTGGTAACTGGAGTAGATCCAGGCTTGTCACCGTCCACCGTTCATTCAAAACATTCCACTGCAGAAACATCAAGGTGTTCTTCTAATAAGATGGATGTCAAAAATGTATATTCGTCCACATCATTAGCCCGGCCAATCGCAATCCCATCAACTCTGAAGACTGCCGTGACTCGTCTTGTTAACACAGTTGTCCAGTCGGTGGTGTCCTCCTGTACTTGAACTGTAGAATGTGGTGAAGATGGTTCACTGTAAATGACAAAGCAATAATTACATTAATATCAGTCACTCTATCACTGATGAAGAGAAAATCAACATGCATAGAAAGTAAAATAATTAATATTCACTGATTTAAAAAAAAAAGTTAAAAAAAGACTAATATAAATTTCATTCATTCATTCAATTTCTTTTTGGCTTAGTCCCTTTATTAATCTGGGGTCGCCACAGTGGAATGAACCACCAACTTATCCAGCATATGTTTTTTGCAGCAGATGCCCTTCTAGCTGCAACCCAGTATTGCGAAACATCCAGACACACTTATTCACACACGCATTTATACACTACAGACAATTAAGCTTACCAAATTTAGCTATAGCGCATGTCTTTGGACTTGTGGGGAAATCGGAGCACTTGGAGGAAACCTTCACGAACACTGGAAGAATATGCAAACTCCTCACACAAATGCCAACTGACCCAGCCGAGGCTCGAACCAGCGACCTTCTTGCTGTAAGGTGACAGCACTACCCACTGCATCATCTTAATATAAAGAATATCAAGCATTATAAAATGCATTTATCACAGCATATACTAAACAGAAAACAACATACGCACCGGAGCACAACGAAATGTTGAAGTGTCTCGCTTAACAAGGCTGGCAACATGAGAAGTGCTGCTGTAAAATCAATTCCTGGAACATAAGATGTGGCATACAAACAAATATGAAGGAGGCCATCCAAAGCTAGAATTTAATAATAATAATCAAGTGGAGAAAGTTTAGAAAGAGTACCTTAGAGTCAGGTCCATAGCATTCTTCAGTTGATCTCTCATCTTTCGATGAATACCTAGAAAATAATTTTAAACATGTGGGTGTACATTTATTGTTGTTTGTAAGTAAAAACCTACCAATTTAAAATAGTATGTAAGCCATTAAAACCATGGTATAGATAATGAGACATACTTACATCTTGTAACTGAGCCATGCTTTCATATGACATGCCTTCATTGGTCTGATGCTGTTAGGCTGCATTCTGTTGTTCAATCTTGTCCTGAAAGACAATTAGAAACTTCAAAAACTTCTGGAAAGCAATAAGACAAAGCAATAACTATTTATTTATTTTGAGATATTAATAAAATAGGTAAAATAGCTCAAGGTACCAGTTTCAGAACAGATGGGACAAATTATTACATTAAAGAACAAAGTATAACTTAAAACGTCGATTTATACAACATGGTATGTTAATAATTCTACATTAACATAAGTATAACGTTAAACGACAGTAAAGCACCAACAATTCTGGACATGAGAGTTTGTGGACACTCCTCAACATTAATGTAACTTAGACACTGAAACGAAGATATGTACAAGCACAAGTTACACACGCCACGTTTGTAACTAGCCACGTTTAACGTTACATAATCAGTCGCTTTGCCGGTGACAAAATTGTGATTTTTCTTCACAAAATGGCGGTGTAACTTATATAACCGTCTAAAATTACATTTCAGCGGTCAACCGTGGCTAGAAAATGACCTCAAAATATAAAACATTATCGATAATTACAAATTTCCAGTATTAATAACAAAAGGTTTTATATCAAGGTATATGAAGACTTTAGTCGCGCGAGCTCCGGGCCACACCGCACATTACTCACGGGTCACGGCCCGATTCCGGTGCACGGATACGGCAGCGTCGGCTCGCTTCTGCTGGCCCGAGTGTATTTTGCTATTTGGGTTGCTATTATATTCCGCCGTGGCAACACTTATTAATAAAGCAGTAACGTAACGTAAGATATTAGGCGCGAATACGTAACGTAGGCGATAAAGGGAACTTTTACACCGAGAAAACTAACAGCATATAGTACTCACCGTCTATAACGTTATGTCCCTCGGTGACTTCGATATCACATTGTATTAACTTCTCTAATAAGCTGCAGACATCTTAGCAAACACCATCCTGCAGGCCTGCCCGGAGCACTTAAAGCGGGGGAAAGCCGAGACCCGAGAGTCAGACAAAATCAACAGAACACGGCTTCACATGTAAAAATGAGACTTCAATTATATCTTTAATATATTCTTACCTGAAAAGTGTGGACTCCAAAATAGACTTTTCTTTGAAAAGCGTGCGATGTTCTGTGTAAACAGCCAGCATACTCTACCGACCGCCTCAGTAACAAACACTAAAGTACTATAATGTCTCAACAAGCCAAATTCTTAAAGAGACAGCAACATCACCACCTGTATGAAGATGCTGTCCCTCTGCATGGTTCTTATTCTACATCCCATAAACTATAGGGTCTTAAACAGTAAGCAAAGACCAGTATTTACGTTTTTAATGATTAAAATAACATTCAATTATAAATTAAATTATTAAAATTTTTAAGAAAAAAATGTAATTTAAATACATGAAAAAACATTTAATTATTAAAATATTTAATTCAAGCAATTTATTTATTTATTATATTTTTAAATTATGTATTTTAGTGTTAATGTTTAGTATTAATACATTTAAATTAGTGTTATATAGTGTCTTGATCTTATCATGAGCTGAGGGTACAATTTTGTTCCTATAGGGAAACAAAATATATAATTGTACCTTTAAAGGTGCCAAATTGGTCCTTTACGGTACAATTTTGTATCCAAATGTGCTATAAAAGGTACAAAAATGTACCTTTCAAACCTAAATCTGGACATTTGTACCTTTATAGCCCATTTGGGTACAAAATTGTACCCTAAAGACCAATATGGGACCTTTAAAGGTACAATTTTATATTTTGTTCCCTCTAGGAACAAAATTGTACCCTCATTGTACCTTTTTTTCTGAGAGTGTATATATATATATATATATATATATATATATATATATATATATATATATATATATATATATATATATATATATATATATATATATAATTTTATTATTATTATTATTATTATTATTAATTTTTTATTTATTTATTTATTTATTTATTTGCTGGAGATAATGTTGTCCAAAAAAAAAAAAAAAAAGTTAAATAAAAAAATCCTACACATACCATAGGAACGGTATTACAAACAAAAAATTGGCGGCTTTAAACGTTGAAATACTGCTGTCTTTGTATCCATCAGTTTCTTGTGGCACATTCACCCTTCTCAAATATATAATTTCCAAAAAACTAAAACCACAAAAAACTATAAATGCATTCATCACTGGACAGATTAAACGAGCAGATGCTCAGACAGAAGATTTCAGACACCAAGTCATGCGAGCAGAAATTACAACATGCTGTCTAAAACTGGCTTTGCATGATATGGATGAGATTACCAGAGGGTTAGGCGGATTTCACCAAATCAGACAGACATCCAACAAAACCCCAACAGCTGTGTGTGTGTCCGATACAACATTAACCCCAAAGTAGAATATGAACGTTTCCTCCTACCTGGAGTTGTTTAAGTTATCAGGGCAGTCTGAATCCACACCGGATGACTGGATGCAAATCAGCAAAACCGAACCGAGCAGAGCCGCGGATCCTCCGGTGAGTCTGGCGGAGAAAAACCCGATATGATCAGAGTCGAGTCTGCTGGAACTTCAGTCACATCAAATGAAATGAAGTCCACAAAGGAAGCCGTAAATGCTGATGAACGGTTTCTGATGGTAAAGCAATGGCAAGCATCGGGCGCATACACGCAGGAAGGGGTACCGGGAGACGCGCAAACTGACGCCGGTGTCTGCGCTGCGGCGCCTCCGTCAACACTGGAGAGATCAGAGACAAAAGAGTGCTGAAGAAGAGGACAAAATCCCCCCTCCCGGGTAGGACACACAGAGAGAGAGAGAGAGAGAGAGAGAGAGAGAGAGAGAGAGATAGAGAGAGAGAGAGAGAGAGAGAGAGAGAGAGAGAGAGAGCGCATTCACAGCTGAATAAAAGGCATGCATCAATCATGACTGTTAACAATGATTGTAGATGCAAATTACAGACATATCTAAATGCACTAAACATGCTCAGTAAAAGATGGATAAAAATAACCATTAAGTTGATTTTTTGAAGAGTTAATGGACCAAATTTCGTGTTTGTCCATATTTCACCCAATTTGGGTTGAAAGAGGAGCACTCATTTTAACAACAGTTTATAATAATCATCTTATGTAACAGGAGGAAATTAAACAAGCATCAATTATGATTGTTAAGAAGGATTTTAGATGCAAATTACAATGCATTAAAAATGCTTAGTAAGATATGGATAAAAATAGCTGCAGATTATTTTAATTGAATTTACTGGACCAAATTTAACCCATTTGTTGTGCATATCTCAGCCAATCTGGGTTGTTTTCATAACATCCATTCAATCATTTTCCTTCAGTTTAGTTTTTGATTTATCAGTATGAGAAGGTTTGCAGTAGTTTGCAGAGAGCATTCACAGCAGAATTAAAGGCATGCATAAATCATGACTGTTAACAAAGATTTTAGATGCAAAGTATAAATAATAAAATGCACTTATAAAATACAGATAAAAATAGCAGCTGAGATGATCATTTAAAGTACATTTACTGGAGCAAATTTACCCAAATTTTGTGTTTGTCCATATTTTACCCATTTTGAGTTGTTTTAATCACATTCATTCATTTTCCTTTAGCTTAGTCTCAGATAATCAGGGGCCTCCACTATTTTAATAAGAGTTTATACTAGCAATACTTACCAATCTCACCAAAAATACAAGTTTGCATAGAGCACATTCACAGCTGAATTAAAGGCATCAATCAAGACTTGACTTAATGATTTGAGAGGCAAAGTGCTAATAAAATGCACTAAAAAGCTTATTAAATACTGATAAAAAGAGCAGCTGAGTTGATTATTTAAAGTAAATTTACTGGAGCAAATTTAACCCAAATTTTAGGTTTGTCCATATTTTACCCATTTTGGGTCGTTTAATAGCAAGTAACTGGGTGGTTCATTCCGCTGTGGCAATAAAATAAGGGACAATGCCAAAGGAAAATAAATGTAGTAACTGAAATGCCAACAAAAAAAGTGCTAAAAGCAAAAGCTAGCACTATATCTGCTAAAAATTCTGCTTTTTATGACAATTTTATTTATATACACGGTAAAAAAAACAAAACAAAAAAACTGTAATTTGACATTTGTGGTACAAAAGTGGCAGTAATAATAGTAAAAGTATCTTACAATAATGCAAATTGGGGAAATTCTTGAGTGCATTCACAGATGAATAAAAGGCAAGCATCAGTCATGACTGTTAACAACGATTTTGAATGCAAAGTACAGAAATAGTCAAATGCACTAAAATGCTTACACTGAAAAAAAAATCTTTCATTGAAAATTGTTGCAAGCAATTAATATAAACTGAATTTAAACAAACAATTTAGGTTGAACATTACTAAATTTAATTTGTTTAAATTCAGCTTCTAGAAATTGTTTGCAACCACTTAGAAATGAGTAAATCCAATGAATATTCTTTTCAGTGTAAAATATGCGTAAAAAGAACCGCTCATTATTTGAATTAAAATTACAGCAACAATTTTAACCTATATTTTGTGATTGTCCATATTTTACCCAATTAGGTTGTTTTAATAAGAGTTTATAATTATTATATACCAATAATGCAGCATGAAGAAATTGAGTTTGCAGAGCGCATTCACAGCAGAATAAAAGGCATGCATCAGTCATGATGGTTAACAATGATTTTAGATGCAAATTACAAATTACAGAAAGAGCAAAGCACATTAAAAATATGGACAGTCACCTGATGAGTACATTTTTAAAATAAAATTAATTTGGACCAAATTGAGCAAACTTCGTGATGTCCTTATTTCACCTAATTTGGTTTCACCTCATTTTAATTACAGCTTATAGTAATTATCTTACCAATAATGCAGCAGGGGAAACTTCTGAAATGCTAACAGCACTGATCTCTAGCGCCTTGGACTGCAATTTTCCTTTAATCACCCTTGTGGACCAATTATGAGCACCCCTGGAAATAACCCAGCATTTTACTTCTCACAGCAGACTGGCTAGATCTCCATTTCATGCACTATGAATATATTTTGCCAGAGATCCCCGTTTACTAAATCAAAATAGAAAAGATTCTGTCTGAATGAGACAACTGTAAATGCAGAAATGATATGAAACTCAGGCATGAAGATATTTAATTAAATAATGTTTTATTTATAAAATAGCTTTGTCTGATTTAATCCAAATTGAGTCAATCTGAAGTTGCCAACTAGCAATAATTAAAGATGTGGAGCACAATATTGCAAGCTTTTGATAAAATGAAATAACAATTGGAATAATAGACTTCAAAACAAAGAATTTCTTAAACTCTTCGCTATGACTTTATTTTAATGGTCCCTTTAACACATTTTGTTGAATTTAAGTTGCATTGCATCGACATGCTGACTAACTCTCATTTCAAGAGTTCACACTTAGATATTGCTTGACAGCTGTAAGCAGGTTTGGCATGCTGTCCCGGGAGAGAACCCTGAGCTCGGAGATAGTTGAGCCCAGGGCTCCCGCCAGGTCCATAGAGCATGTGAGGGGAGTACGAGATCAGGTGGTTCTCGAGAGCTCCCCTTTTTGTAAAGGAGAAAAGGAGGAGAAAGGGGTGGATGGGGGGTTTCTTCGGAAAACGAAGATAAGGGAGTAATGTCTAGCTAGGCTACTTATAGTGGGTTAGGATAGATCTGATTGGCTAACTAATGAGTGTAGATAGGTGGCCAGCTGCTGTCAATTATATCACGTGCTCCTCTCGAAATTAGTTTAAAAACTTCACTTCAAGAGTTCACACTTAGATATTGCTTGACAGCTGTAAGCAGGTTTGGCATGCTGTCCCGGGAGAGAACCCTGAGCTCGGAGATAGTTGAGCCCAGGGCTCCCGCCAGGTCCATAGAGCATGTGAGGGGAGTACGAGATCAGGTGGTTCTCGAGAGCTCCCCAAATGCATGAAGCTCGGGACAGCAGCCGTGTATTCGAAGAAACTCCCCAAAAGGCTTGAAATGCTATATCCGGCTGCTGGATATAGATATTTGAAAAAGAAAAAGTAAAGAGGGCTCCTTTGGAGCAAAGGGTGAAACAGGTTCCTGCGGGAACCCGAGCAGAGTTGGCTTGGGCTGTGAATACTCCTGCTGGAGTAGAGACTCGGGGAGACCCCTGCGGGGGTCAGAGCCATGGGGTGGGCGGGAATCCTGCTGGAGTCATTACAAGGGAAGGGGAGTGAAGGACTCCGGCTGGAGAGGGGGGGTGAAGGGGGGCAGGGGGGGCGGGGACTCCAAAGGAGTAATTTGCTCGAGGAACACTCCTTGCGGAGATTGAGCTGGGAGGTGGCAGCACTATATATAATTATATATTTATATGAAACATATAGATATATAAATATATAATGGGGTAATCTAGGGCCTTGGGGGGGCGTTTTTACTGACTCTTGCGAGAGTCGAAGCTCTTGGCTCTCCTGCGGGAGAGAGAGCTTTATGTGCCATCTCCAGCTGGAGTCGGGAAAAGGAATGGTCGGTGAAGCCCCAGCTGAAGGGGGAAATGGCAGTTGGGCGATGACCCCTGCGGGGGTCCGGTGCTCGGGATTAACTCCGCGGGAGTTAGAGCGTGAGGGTGACAGCACTATATATAAATATATATTTATATGCGTGGGTGCATATATATATACATATATATAAATAAATTTAAAAAATAAAAGATAAGTGTGAGAAATAAACAAAAATAAACAAATAAAAGCTAGGGCCGGGGAGGGTCGGTGACATGACTCGTGTCACAGCTCGGGGTTGGGTGAGCTATTTAGCTGCTCCAGTAGGAGTCGGGAAAGATGAGGGGGAGGTGAAGACTTCTTACTGGAGGGTGACGGGCGGTATAGGTGCTCTGGGGGTGTTCCTGCGGGAACAGAGCGTGAGGGTGACAGCACTATATATAAATTCATATTTATATGCGTGGGTGCATATAGATATAAATTTATATAAATAAAATCAAACAGAGAGAAAAATAAATAGTGCTATACTATATGTCATTATGGAATGACATAATATAAAAAGCTAAGGCCAGGGCAGTGAGATGATTCCTGCGAGAATCGAAGCTCGGGGTAACGCCCCTGCGGGGGCCAGAGCCATGGGGGGGGGCGGGGTCCTACAGAAGTTAGAAAAGTTGGGGGGCAGTGAAAACTTCTGTGGCAGCGGCCGGGGGGGGCGGGGGTGACAAGGGGGCCTGGGCAGGGAGAGAACTCCTACTGGAGTTAGGTGAGTGAAAAGGGGGAGAAGGCTGAGTGCAAATCAGCTGGAAGGAAGAAAGGAAGCTAGATGGCTGGGTCATGCCCGCGCCCTTGGGAGACTGTGTTGAAAAGGCCAGGTATATCTGGCGTTCTGATTTGATGCTGGTTTGATTGACAGCTGGGTCTGGCCCGCCCAGAAGACTCATATCATTTCCGTTCCTGTAGCCGGACATTGCAGTTCAATACATTCTGGCTAACAGCTCGATGCAGTGGCTTATTGTGTGTGCGTCATGAGAAGTAAGTGTTCATGTCTTCTGTCTGTGTGCTTCTAACACGTAGTATATGGGTTTAATGTTGTAACGCAAACTTTGAATGACGATCGGACCGCATGATTGCAATTACGTCATCAACGCAGGTGGTGCGCGCTTCCGAGCAAACGCCATTATTAACGACGCACATGTTATCCCCGCAAGTTTATTTACCATTGAAGTGTGTTGATATGTAAATTAGTTAAGTGTTAAGCAATGTAAATGCCATGTTTACTCAGTATTTGGGCATTGGATGTGTCTCACATGTATGTTTACTGCATATTTAGACCTGATGCCCTGTTAATCTTTACTTGTATGCCATAATTGATGTTATATATATATATTAGGTCATATTATATTGTTCTGTATATTATACCAATTGCAGTTTAATCACTGTGGTACATTTCTCTCTTGTTCTAGAAAATACCACACACACGCATGTGCCTTTATGACTGCAAATAAATGCTGTAAAAACATCAGCTAACTACAAAGCCTGACTTGTGCGTTCTTACCGACGCCCCCTGGTGATCACATCATAAATAGTAAAGCCAGTGCCATTTAACAAACTCACGAACAACTTATGGTCCTTCGAGCCGGAGTTTGATGTGATTATCATGGATAACATGTCCAGAGCCAGTCATATTACAGAGCCTGAGCCAGAAGTATGTCACAAACGAGTGCCAAAGCCTCCAAGACATTTAGCCGATTTTGAAGTGGAATACAGTGGGTTTCAACACACTTATCCACCTGCATCCAGAGTGCAACATGAGCTCTACCAACGTGAATCAGAGTGGCAAGGAGCTCATTATCAGTCAGAGGGAGCTGCCGAGATGACACCCTTCATTCAATGTTCAGAAAATGAAAGACATGGAGAGCCATATGAAGATAAAGAGGCTCAAGCAGTCATTCAACGGCTTAGAGAAGAGAATGTTCAACTGTATCGTGCACTCAGAGAAATGAGTCAAAAAGTTGAAACTGGAACTGCTGTACTCCAGAGCCCTATTCCTTTGCCTCGAACCAAACCAGCAATTGGGGCTTCTGGTACTCAAGATAAATTCACACCAATACCAGCTCCACGCTCTCACCGGTCCTTTAGGTTGGACTCCAGTAAACCAGCAGCTAAGGAGGCTGAAGTCTGTGAACCTGTGGTGGATGATCAGGTTAGTGTTTCGGCCATTTCAAATGAACTGTCCAGAATGAGTATTAGATCTCTACCAGAAAACATACATGTCCCATATCGTCATAGTTCACCTTACCATGCTCAGCCGCAACCTGATACCAGGGCATACCCAGTGCATAACCAAGATGACTACGGTAGTTATGGCCCAAACCAGCCACAGATGGCTTATCGTGCCACCCAACCTGTTCTAATGCCTCACAAACAGTTAGAAAGGATACAGCCACACAATCCAATAAGAAATTTTGTCTCTGCTGGCCGCCCACCCCCTGCTAGAGAGAGCACCTACAGAGGCCCCACACCCTCTATACCTGATTTCACATCAGAAGACCCACGACAATTCGCACGTTTAAAGATATCTCTTGAGAATTTGCTACCACAAGATGCTACGGAGCAGTTCAAATATCAGATTCTGGTGGAGCATTTGAAAGTTGAGGAAGCTCTTCTTATAGCTGACTCATACAGTAACTCCCCTTATCCTTACTCGTACACCATGCAATCTCTGACTGAACACTATGGACAGCCCCACCAGCTGGCATTACAGAGAATTGCTGAACTGATGGAAGGCCCCAACATGCGAAGTGGAGATACCCAGGCTTTTAGGAGGTTCGCTCTAAGAGTAAGAGCACTGGTTGGGATGCTCGACCAGCTGGGTGACAAAGGAAGTATTGAACTTCAGTGTGGCTCACACGTGGCTAGACTCATGTCCAAACTGCCCCATGATCTTCGAGCAAATTTCAAAAGGTACGTCCACCCACTCAGAAACCCTATACCTAACCTGTTAGATTTCTCAGACTGGCTCGAGTTTGAATTGCAGGTGCAGCCCACAGACAGTAGAGTTAATTTGAGTGAGCTAAAGGGACGTAGTGCTTCATATAAAGAGACTCAGCGGCCACGCAAACACCCTCAACAGCCAACTGCCATCCTGCACAGTACAGATCAGTCTGTGAGTAGTACAACAACAAAGGAGCCAGAGAAAGAAACCTTTAACAGGTCAGTGTACTGTCAATACTGTGACAACAAACAACACTTCCTTAATCAGTGTAGTAATTTCGCACAGCTGCCTTCTGAGCTGAAAGCTAACTGGATTAAAAATAATAAAAGATGCTGGAAGTGTGGAGGGAGACATCAGGCAGCCCAATGCAAGTTGAAAGCCGCATGTAAAGTTTGCACAGGAAAGCATCTAACCACTCTGCATGATGTAAATAGCAGGTCTGCAGCAGCAAAGAGTCCCGAAGTGCAACAAGAGAGTCAAACGCTATACCTAGACCGTCCAGTAGGTGGCAGCCAGGTTCTTCTAAAAATCAGCAAGGTACTGTTGCACAATGGCAAACATACATTGACAACTTACGCCATACTCGATGATGGTTCAGAGCGCACCATCTTACTACACGAGGCAGCGCAGCAGCTTAAGATCAATGGTGAGCCAGAGAACCTTGCTCTGAGGACAGTCAGACATGACACACAAGTGCTTTCAGGTGCCAAGGTGTCCTTCACTCTATCCCCTGCCTCTCAGCCCAACAAGAAATTCAAAATACGGGGTGCATTCACTGCAAACCATTTAGGGCTAGCAAAGCACTCACATCCAGTTCAAGCTCTACAAGAGAAATTTAATCATCTCAAGAGTCTGCCCCTTCAGAGTTTCTCTCAAGTACAGCCATTGTTACTCATAGGCTCTGACCACCATCACCTGATTGCCCCAATTGAACCAGTGCGCTTTGGTCCACCAGGTGGTCCTGCTGGTGTCAAAACTAGATTAGGCTGGACATTGCAAGGACCTGCCAATGTTGTTCAGCATCAGCTCTCAGCACAACAATGCCTATTCACCTCAGTTGTCTCCTCATCTGATCTTCTGCAAAATGTCGAACGACTATGGAAAATAGACACCTTACCATACAAAACAGAAAAGGAAGTGACACGCTCACGCTGTGATCAAGATGCCATTAATTTGCTTGAGTCTAAGACCGTAAGGGTGGATGTGGATGGAGTGAGCAGGTATGCTACCCCTCTGCTACGCAAGAAAGAGATGCCTATGCTACAGGCACCAAAGGAAGCAGTCCTTCCTCAGCTCAGAGGCCTAGAAAAACGGCTTGGCAGAAACCAAGAGTGGGCAAGATCATACAACCAAGAGATTGACAGACTAGAGAAAGCTGGTTATGTCATTAAACTTAAACCGGAAGCTGTAGACCAGTCACAGGAGTCTTGGTACATACCACACCATATGGTTTGCCATAATGGAAAAAACAGAGTGGTGTACAATTGTTCGTTTCGGTTTGAGGGTCACAATCTCAATGAGTATCTCTTGCCAGGTCCAACTCTTACTTCCACTCTCCTGGGCGTATTACTTCGATTCAGAGAGCATACAGTTGCCGTGACAAGTGATATTAAGGGAATGTTTCACCAGATTCGCCTGCTGCCAGAGGACAAACCTCTGCTCAGGTTCCTATGGAGGAACATCCAGCGAGAGAGCCCAGTAAATGTGTTTGAGTGGCAAGTATTGCCTTTCGGAACAACATGTAGCCCATGCTGTGCCACGTTTGCCGTTTTGAAACATACCCGGGACCACACATCACCAGATGAAGATGCACGCCTGTCTGTGGAGAGACACTTTTATGTTGATAATTTCTTGCAGAGTGTACCTTCGGAAGACAAAGCTACAAAACTGGTGAATAAACTACAATCCCTTCTGGCCTCAGGTGGGTTTGAACTGAGACAATGGGCAAGTAATATTCCCTCCGTTGTAGCCCACCTCCCCCTTGAAGCCAGATCAGAGAAGAATGAACTGTGGCTCTCAGAAAAGCAGTGGAATGTTGCAGAGTCCACTTTGGGCTTATGCTGGCTCTGTCAAACAGACACACTGGGCTACAAGGCCTGGCAGCGAGAAAGGCAAGTGCCCACATTGAGATACATCTATCATGTTTTGGCTAGCCAATATGATCCCTTGGGCTATATTGTCCCATATACCACCAGGGCTAAAGTGCTGATACAACGGTTGTGGGACAAAAGTCGTGATTGGGATGACCCCAAACTGCCCAATGATCTTCAACAAGCCTGGTGTACATGGGAAGAGGAGCTGCAAAACATTGAGAGAATTGTAATCCCACGATGTTACACTAGCCCACATCTGGATGCTGAAACATGTGTGAGGGATATTCACATATTCTGCGATGCGTCAGAATCTGCATACGGATCAGTTGCATACCTTAGAACACAACATACAGAAGGCCAAGTGGAGGTTTCGTTCATTGCAGCAAGATCCAGAGTTGCACCCAAGCGGCAGCTGTCTATTCCAAGATTGGAACTCTGCGCTGCCCTGACTGGAGCTCAGTTGGCAAGCCTTTTAGAAAGAGAGCTTACTCTGCCCATCCAACACCTAACATTATGGAGTGACTCAAAAGTAGTTCTGACCTGGATTCAATCGGAGTCCTGTAGATACAAGGTGTTTGTGGGCACAAGAATTGCCGAAATCCAAGAATTAACCTCTCCTCAAGCATGGAAGTATGTTAAGTCTGAAGATAACCCAGCAGATGATATCACTCGTGGTAAATCACTTTGGCAGCTTGCACAACCTACAAGATGGAACCTAGGGCCTCATTTCCTCCGGCAAGACCCACTTACTTGGCCCAATGACTCAGTGAAGCCAAACACTGACAACACGGATGATGAAACAAAGATAAGCTTTTGTGGCTTAACTAGAATAGACTTTTCCCAGGCCATTCAGGGATTCTCTCAGTTTCACAGTTTCTCTCAAGCAGTTGAGTCCAAAGCCTTGGATCAATTTGGCCTAGACAAGAAACCAGAAGATTTATCCGCCAAAGATTATGCCGAGGCCGAGATCACCCTACTGAAGGAAGCACAAGCTACATGCTTTCCCACTGAATTAGAGGCACTGACAACTGGCAAACCCTTGCCCTCTAACAGTCGGTTACTTACCCTTGCTCCAGAGTTGGACAAATCTACCGGGCTCATTAGAGTTGGTGGGCGTCTACGGCGCAGTGAATTGCTTGATCCAGAAACTGTTCACCCCATAATACTAGAACCCAAACATCCCCTGAGTCAGCTACTCATACAGCATTTTGATGAAAAATTGCATCACCCCGGTCCTGAAAGAGTATATGCTGAGATCCGCCGGCAATACTGGATTTTGAGAGGACGAGAGGCTGTAAGATATCATCAACATAAGTGTACCGAGTGTAGAAAATGGCGAGGTAAACCTGAGATCCCCCGTATGGCTGATTTACCCCCTGCTCGCCTTCGACTTTACAAACCTGCATTCTACTCAACTGGTGTAGACTGTTTCGGACCTTTCATAATCAAAGTGGGGCGGCGCAACGAGAAACGGTGGGGAATTATCTTTAAATGTATGACGACTAGAGCGGTATACATTGATGTGCTAACCAACATCAGCTCGGACTCATTCCTCATGGCTCTACGCCGATTTATTGCTCGAAGAGGAAAACCCCATGAGCTCTTTTCAGACCAGGGTACTAATTTCAAGGGAGGTGAGAGAGAAATAACAGAAGCATTCAACAACTTGCAACCTACCCTGAAAAGCCAACTTGCAAAGCAACAGATTGAATTTCACTTTAACCCACCTGGAGCTCCCCATTTTGGGGGTATATGGGAAAGAGAAATCAGATCCCTGAAAGCTGCACTCAACCAGACGCTCGGAGCACAACATGTGTCAGAGGAAGTACTAACAACAGTGCTGGTAGAGATCGAGGGAATTCTCAATTCCAAGCCGTTGGGCTATGTGCCATCCGATGTGGCTGACATTGACCCTATAACTCCAAATAGCCTTCTAATGGGGCGGCCTGACTCCAGCTTGCCACAAGTTGTCTATCCAAAAACAGAACTACTGAGCAAGAAGCAATGGAGACACAGTCAAATACTGGCGGATCATTTCTGGGCACACTTCATAAAGCGCTATCTGCCTCAACTACAGACTCGGGCAAAATGGATGACTGACAAGGCCAAGAATCTGGAGAAAGGGACAGTAGTGATAATAATCGATTCACAACTTCCCAGAGCTCTCTGGCTTGTGGGTAAGATCACTGACACAATACCTGGAGCAGATGGATGTATAAGAACTGCTGAAGTACAAGTGGGTGATCGCAAATATGTTAGACCTGTGAGTAAACTGATCCGTTTACCACAGTTACCAGATGATGACAATTCTTAGGCCTTTTCTGTAGTAAATTTACTAAGTAAATTGGGGCGGCTGTTGAAAAGGCCAGGTATATCTGGCGTTCTGATTTGATGCTGGTTTGATTGACAGCTGGGTCTGGCCCGCCCAGAAGACTCATATCATTTCCGTTCCTGTAGCCGGACATTGCAGTTCAATACATTCTGGCTAACAGCTCGATGCAGTGGCTTATTGTGTGTGCGTCATGAGAAGTAAGTGTTCATGTCTTCTGTCTGTGTGCTTCTAACACGTAGTATATGGGTTTAATGTTGTAACGCAAACTTTGAATGACGATCGGACCGCATGATTGCAATAACGTCATCAACGCAGGTGGTGCGCGCTTCCGAGCAAACGCCATTATTAACGACGCACATGTTATCCCCGCAAGTTTATTTACCATTGAAGTGTGTTGATATGTAAATTAGTTAAGTGTTAAGCAATGTAAATGCCATGTTTACTCAGTATTTGGGCATTGGATGTGTCTCACATGTATGTTTACTGCATATTTAGACCTGATGCCCTGTTAATCTTTACTTGTATGCCATAATTGATGTTATATATATATATTAGGTCATATTATATTGTTCTGTATATTATACCAATTGCAGTTTAATCACTGTGGTACATTTCTCTCTTGTTCTAGAAAATACCACACACACGCATGTGCCTTTATGACTGCAAATAAATGCTGTAAAAACATCAGCTAACTACAAAGCCTGACTTGTGCGTTCTTACCGACGCCCCCTGGTGATCACATCATAAATAGTAAAGCCAGTGCCATTTAACAAACTCACGAACAGACTGGGTAGTTCCTCTGCCCTCGGGAAGCTGGTATGGTTGGGTCGTATTCTCTCCCTGGACTAGGCCCATGCCCTTGGCCGCTGGGATTACTGCGTCTGCTGGTGAGGGTCCTCTGAGCTTCCCTGAGATGGCTGTGGCTGAGTCAGATATAAGATTTGAAGGTGTCGGGAGACTACTTTCCTAGTGTTTGTATGTGTTGTTACGATAGCCCTTGTGTGCTGCTGTGGTGGTGGCTCCAATTCTGAATGAGTGACTGGATTATGAATCTGGTGGGAAGCCTGAATGGTCCTATGACTTTAAGGTGTTATGAAACCAAAAATGTTATTGAACGGAATGTGTGGATATGTTGAGCAGTGAGAAACTGATGAGGTGTTCTGGGGTAACTTAAAATGTATAAATGAATGCTGACGCAAATTGTGTATGCTGTGGTTATGGGATTATCATCTTAAAAGGAGAGATGGAGTCAGCTGCGGCTCTGCTTCTGATACCAGTTTCTGAAAATAAAGCAAAGAGAGTCAGCGATTTCCTATGCAACTAGGAACATGTACAGCAGTATTTTTTTTTTTTTTTTTTTCAGAATGTATTGACTATATTGCCCGTTAGAAGCGCATTGGCGGCCCCGATAATATACCCACGAAGGGGGCAGCATCTGTGTAAAAAAGGATATACTAAGGATGAAATTGGATAGCTAATAAATGAATGGCTTCTATTCCAGCGCTTAAGGAAGGAAGCATAAGCAGGTCGCATGCTTTAAGCGCTACCTGATGGTTACGAACCTTTATGAATTTCATTTCTGTTAAACCAGGAGTCACCAAATATGGTACCGATGGGCACCAGATAGCTCACGAGGCTCTCGTGTGTTGCTCTCAGGCCTGTTCTAAAATAGCTCGCCTTACACCACTTACAAGTAAGCTTTCTCTAAAATAGAAGTAATCATTTAAAAATGTAAATATTTGCAAAGATAAATAAAATAGTGTTGCACGTTGATATATTAATTACGGGGTATTTCCTACCCTGTTAAATCATTGTTGGTAACTTTGAGAGAATCATAACATGATCAGTGACTACACCTGGATGAATATTATTCATTATTAAAAAATAACCAAAAACTTAAATTATAATTATAAGTAAATTGAGCAATTTGTTATTTGAGAAGTGTTTATCCAACTGGTAGCCCTCCACGTTAATCGGTGCCCGAAGTAGCTCTTAGTTTCAGAGGTTAGTGACTCCCGTGTTAAACGCTAAGGACAACATTTTGAAGAAAGCTGAAAACCTGTAACCATTGACTTTCACAGGAAGGAAATAAATAATAAGGAAGTCAATGCGGCTGTCCGTAGTGCCCAGCCACAATTCATGACACTTCGTATTCTGCCGCGCCGCGGAGCGCTATTTGTATAATTGATTAGTTTATTTGATAAAGTATGAATGCGTGAGTCTGGTGTGCATTAATCTACTATTCTCTGTCGTAAGTGCGTCGCGTCACCGCGCCGTCGGCGCCTCTGGTGCGCGACGCCCTTCAGGCAGAGTTTGTTACGGCCAAGATCGGATTTAGATCATTTCTCTTCTATTCCGGAGATTGCTGCTGCGAGATGAAATAGGTGAGTGACGAAAAGGCATCCCTGCGGGATAATGCGCATGTGTGTTTGATGTTCTAGATGGAGAGCAGTTTATGCTTAGCGTGATATTTTTCTTCCAGAATATAAAAGGGGGACTGATTGTCGATTTATTCAAATAGCTTATTAATGCTTGAAATTCTATCACTCCAAATTGATGCTTAAGAATTCTATAGAAGTGCTTAAGCCGGAGGTTCTTCCGCAAAGAGAATGCAAATATTAGAAAACCGGTCACTAGTTTAGCTGGGGGATATTAGGGAGAGAGAAACGGGAACTTGTAGGTGAATTACGTGCAAACACCGTAGTTATTGGCGAAATCCAGCGGATCGTTTTTAAGCATAAATGTGTGGGCTACTTTTGCATCCGAATGTTAAACGGACTACGAAATGTAATTGTGACCTCCGATTGCCAGAAATCGGGTGGCAGGTGAAATGTTGATTGCAACCGAGCGCTGCAGCCGTCTAGATTAGAGAGATTGCTTGGTTTATAACGTGATAATTTAAGCATATTCATCAGGTAGAATCATGCTGTTAAAGCTGAAAAAGGCAGAATTATGAGGAGATGAAAGAGCCGTTATTAGACGTTTTTAGAAACGTTCTAATGTCCATTTCAGTAGGGCTGGTATGGATGTGCTTAACAGGGAATTGCTCTGTGATTTCTGGTGTAGTGTTGGTGGACGGCTAGTGAGGTTGTGGGAAGGGAGCGCCGAGATCGGCTGTGCTTCAGTAGACGAAACCTGGAATGAGAAATTCAGAAATTAGGTCAGTTACAAACGTAATTCAGTAAAAGCATAAACATATTGACAAAAGTCGACAAGTAATTTCTATTTTATAATAGAAAATAATCAGCAGTAGCTGCGAGCTTGTAAAAATGAGAGGGGGAAAAAGCAATGATACGCAAGGTAGAGGGGCGGGGTGCGTAGGTGGTAAGGATCGCTGAAAGAGGAGGACTGGAGTGTGCACTGGAATCGGGAGCTGCAGGATGGAAGAGGTGAGGTGGGATTCCCAAGAGTTGCTTTATTGTCCGGGAGATAGGTTTTATCCGTGTTTAGAATTATGATTGCTGCAATATTTCCAAATCCAATATTGCTTTTTAATCCTTTCCTTGATTCTCCGGGGAGGCGGAGAGATTGCGGGTTTAATGTCTGTTTAGGATAGGGGGTGTGGCAGGAGCGTGTTATGTCCTGGGGGTGGCGGTGAAGACGTGGATTCGCAAGTGTTTTGGGTTTAATGCAGCGGCTTTGAATTATGGTCCCGGCGTCTAGGAGTTTGGAGGAGTTCAGTGACAGTCGTTGTTGGATATGAGAGACGCATGATGATGCTGGAGAAGGTACGTAGCGGAGCTGGGGATTGCATTGTGATCTGGCTGGAGTGGATAGGCCTACGGCCTCTCGTTGGAGCCTCGGTCTCGAGCTGACTTTCATGCTGGGCTGGTTGTTGTTAAGACGGGGCTGGTGTTTCAGGGAGCCCGGAGCTTTCTTTCTTGTATGTAGCTGCGCTGATGCTGTTGTGATCTCAGCCGCCGTCGCTGTTGTTGTTGTTTTTGTCATTTTTTGTAGTTGCTGACGATGGTATTAAAGGTGGTGTGGTATTGTAGTTGAAGAATAGTAGGAGATGTGGAGGATCCGTTTTGTCCGTGAGTAACTTTTGGAGGAGCTAGAGCGGACCTGTCGTTTGTTTCTTCGGAAAACGAAGATAAGGGAGTAATGTCTAGCTAGGCTACTTATAGTGGGTTAGGATAGATCTGATTGGCTAACTAATGAGTGTAGATAGGTGGCCAGCTGCTGTCAATTATATCACGTGCTCCTCTCGAAATTAGTTTAAAAACTTCACTTAGATTATAAAAAGGCTGTTCAGTTGGGGTTGGGGTTAATTTAAGTTTACATGTACTTGCAAAGTTTCTTATAGTCAAGAGCAGTATCAGCAGATATTAAGCAGACATGCTAATACTCAAATGAGAAGTAAATGGCATGTAGACAAGTTTCGCAGTTCGCTGCGCTGCAAAGTTCATGCTTGGTAAACTCTGACCAGTGAAATCGCATCACTTGACTGCATAAAGCTGCGGTCACACTAGAGTTTGAGCATGTGAAATTCTGTCGTACGGCACTGCAAAAAGGACGATTAAACATTAAAAAGTGAGCGATTGCTCCATGTTTTAAATTTCTGTCCAGAGAGGTTGTTTTGATCCTCGATTGGTCTCACGCAGTCAAGTGATGCGATTTCGCCAAAACAATCTCACAGCAAATCGTAACTTTTTCATTTAGTGGCTAATTCGTATTAATTTGTGCGATCTAATTCGTACTTTTTAGTATGATTTGCTCATTCCCCAATGATGGTTGGTTTAAGGGGTGGGATTAGGTGCTATGCCTCCTTTTTAAAATCGTACAATTTCGTAAGACTGAACTCATACGAATTTGCTACTAAACTGCCAAAACGTAAAATACTTACGTTTTCTCGTGAGATCAGGCTGATTTCGCAGGTCAGAGTTCATCAAGCTTGAGTTTTGCACCGCAGCAACCTGCGAAACAATGAATGACCCTGCGTTTCCAGTCTAAAACATTCACATGCATATGAATGAAAGTCTATATGGAGAAAAGCCCAGTGTGACCGCAGCTTAAGACCAATCGAGGATCAAAACATGACCTCTCTGGACAGATATTTATAATATGGACCAATTGCTCACTTTTTTAAATGTCTAATTATCTTGTTTAATCCCGCCCCTTTTTGCAGCTCCATAGAATTTCACTCCTGTCCCAGCTTGCGATCACTCCACATTTGAAGAGTGACATTTCATTATTATGTATTCATTCATTCATTTTTTTTCCAGCTTAGTCTCTTTATTAATCTGGGGTCGCCACAGCAGAATGAACCGCCAACTTATCCAGCATATGTTTTTACGCAGCGGATGCCCTTCCAGCTGCAACCCATCACTGGGAAACACCCATACACACTCATACACCAAAGACAATTTAGCCTACCCAATTTACCTGGACCACGTCTTTGGACTGGAAACCGGAGCACCTGGATAAAACCCACGCAAACGCTTCAGCAAACCTACCTGTAGGCATCAAACAAGCCCGAAGCACTCAATTAGTTTAATCAGGTGTGTTTAATTAGTGTTGGAACTAAACTGTGCAGAGTTGTGGCCCTCTGAGTTTGACACCTGTGAACTATACTGTAGTATATGATTGACTATATTAACTTTCTGATTTTGATTGTAATGTTATATCATGAAGCTTTTGTAAAGCTGCTTTAGAACAACAATTATTGTGAAACCTTGAATTGAATTTCACCTGCACTCTCTATCCAAACAGAAACAGGAGAAAACATTGATCAAAAGCAAACATGAGTTAACTCTGTATCTACTTATACAATTTGAAAAAAAAAACAATTACAACTAAAGAAATAGAATAGTGTTGTCCTCAAAGTCAGATTAGAAAAATCTCTAAATATGAACAATAAAAACTATATTTGTAACACAAAAGCCTCAAGTTCTGGACAATCATGAGCTCAAAAACCCTATGTTGGGTCAGGAGGAAAATCTCTGCTTTTGAATTTCACCTCAGATTAAAGCTGCGGTCACACTGCACTTTTCTCCCCATAGACTTCCATGCATACACACGCAAATGTGTCGAGCTGCCTTTCCCCTGCACACGGCATTCAGACAGGACTGTCGACATACGCCCCCTTGTGGCAGTCACACAGAATTTTCAGTTTTGTCATGCACCATGGGAGAGAAGTTGTTTTGGGTAATTTTCTGTAATTGATCATATTTCATGGCGGCACGGTGGCTCAAAGCATTGTCACCTCAGAGCAAGAAGGTCGCTGGTTCGAGTCCCAGCTGGTTCAGTTGGCATTTCTGTTTGGAGTTTGCATGTTGCATGCGCTATAGGTGAATTGAAGAAACTAAATTGGCCGTAGTGTATGATTGTGTGTGTGTGAATGAGTATGTATGGGTGTTTCCCAGTACTGGGTTGTGGCTGGAAGGGCATCCGCTGTGCTATACATATCCTGGAAATGTTGGCAGTTCATTCTTCTGTGGCAACCACTGATAAATAAGGGACTAGGCCGAAGGAAAATGAACGAATGGGATTTCCAAGTCATCACAGATTGTCTGCCGTTCGGGAGCAGAAGCAGATGGTCAGATTTTGATTAAAGATTACCAAAACAAGCAGTTTTTCTAAATGGATTAATTTACAGATTAATTATACAACTGAATGTGAGCACACAAAATAAACTTTGTACACTTTGATTTCATTGCATCTGAATTTGGCTAAAAAAAGCTAAGCATCCTCCAAAAGTGTTGACCCCCTGAAAGTCGCTGTATAATTTAGAAACATTACATTACAGAAATATATCAGCCGTGAAAAACATAATGAGGTTAATGGAGTCCATATTTAGAGTGAGCTGAGCTTATGATCCGAGTGCCATTAACCACAAACTCACTGAACCCTCAGATCCAGCAGGACTTTCACCTGAAGTCAGAGGGAAAGACCTTCAGTTCAGTTCATCTTTATTTCTCTAGCGCTTTTACAATGTAGATTGTGTTAAAGCAGCTTCACACAGAAGATTATAGTAAAATGAAACAGTAGTCCAGTTTTCAGAGACATGAAGATCAGCACATGAGAAACTGAAAAGAAGAGTCATTGATCATGACAGCATCTCAGATCCTCAATCATACAACAGTATCTGGATGCAGCCTTTATGATGCAAGCTGAAACTGCATCACTCAGCGATGCAATGTCAGACACAATGCACTCAAATGGAACGAGTGACGTCACGGTGAGGGGTAGGGTTAGGGTTAGGTGAGCGCATCAAAAAGCATTGGATGCAACGCAGATTGCACTGTACCAGGTCTGCATCCAGACCCCTCTATAATCAAATAAACAACCAACTACAGTTGAAGTCAGAATTATTAGCCGTCCTGTATATTTTTCCCTCAATTTCTGTTTAACAGATTTTTCAACACTGATTTAACTGATTTATTTTATCTGTTATGATGACAACAAATAATATTAGACTAGATATTCTTCAAGACACTTCTATACAGCTTAAAGTGACATTTAAAGGCTTAACAAGGTTAATTAGGGTAAAGTTAGGGTAATTAGGCAAGTCATTGTATAACATTGGTTTGTTCTGGAGACAATACAGAACAAATATTGCTTAAGGGGATAATAATGTTGACCTTAAAATGGTTTAAAAATATTTAAAAAATGCTTTTATTCTAGCTGAAATAAAACAAATAAAACTTTCTCCAGAAGAAAAAACATTATAGGAAATACTTTGAAAAATTCCCGAATCTGTTCAACATCATTCGGGAAATATTTGGAAAAAGAAGAAAAAACTTCTGTATTTTTTTAATGCATCTTTTATCTTCTCTTATAGCAAACAATAATGACGACCGACAAATTGCATTTAAAGAGACAGGCACCCAAATCTGAAAATTCTGTCATCATTTACTCATCCTCCACTTTTTTCAAACCTGTTTAAGTTTCTTTCTTCCTGAAATCTAAAACATGTAAATATATGGAAAATACATAACATAGTCAAGATTTGTATGCATGTATGAGTCTTTCAGAAACCGCTAATCTACTGGGATTTTCAGGCACAACCATCTCTAGGGTTTACAGACAAGGGGCCTGAACAAGCATCAGAATGGGGAAGAAAGGGGATTTAAGTGACTTTGAGCGTGGCATGGTTGTTGCTGCCAGACGAGCTGCTCTGAGTATTTCAGAAACTGCTGATCTACTGGGATTTTCACGCACAACCATCTCTAGGGTTTACAGAGAATGCTTCGACAAAGAGGAAATATCCAGTGAGCGGCAGTTCTGTGGGCGCAAATGCCTTGTTGATGCCAGAGGTCAGAGGAGAATGGCCAGACTGGTTCCAGCTGATAGAAAGACAACAGTAACTCAAATAAACACTCGCTACAACCGAGCTCTGCAGAAGAGCATCTCTGAACACACAACACGTCCAACCTTGAGGCGGATGGGCTACAGCAGCAGAAGACCACACCGGGTGCCGCTCCTGTCAGCTAAGAACAGGAAACTGAAGCTACAATTCACACAGACTCACCAAAACTGGACAATAGAAGATTGAACAAACGATGCCTGCTCTGATGAGTCTCCATTTCTGCTGACACATTCGGATTGTATAATATACAAGTGTATATACAATATAATATATAATACACACTTCACTAAAGCACTATAGATGTTATGATGACCAGCAGTATTGCCCTTGCAGGCTGCTTGAGAACACTCACATTCAACTGAACTACAATCCCATCATGCACTTCACTCACACACCAGTCCTGTACACCCATTCTCTAAGTAAACTACGTTTGAATCCTTACCTGGCTGGGTCAGTTGGCGTTTCTGTGCTAAGTTTGCATGTTCTCCCTGTTCACGTGGGTTACCTCCGGCTGCTCCGGTTTCCCCCACAGTCCAAAGACATGCGGTACAGGTGACCTGGGTAGGCTAAATTGTCCGTAGTTTATGTGTGTGAATGAGTGTGTATGGATGTTTCCCATAAATTGGTTGCGGCTGGAAGGGCATCGCAACGTAAAAACGTGCTGGATAAGTTGGCGGTTCATTCCGCTGTGGCAACCCCATATTAATAAAGGGACTAAGCTGAAAAAAAATGAATGAATGAATGAATGGATTCTTAACCCCGGATGCCCCCGGACACATCACAATAGCATTTATACTTAAACGTTTTGTGCGTGTGAAAAGCATAGTAAATGTTGGTAATCCTTTTTATAGTATTATCAAAGAAAATAAATGAATCATTAGCCTATAAGGATTCATTCTGTTATATATAAGACAACATCTGACACTGAGTGAGAATATGATATTATTATTTCTCTCTGACACTGTTTGCGCTGACAGAATTGAGGATTTTTGGCTCTGCTGTTGGTCTGAGATTCTGTAAAGCCTCTGCATCTCTGTTGCAGAGGAGAGAAACGCTGACTCAAGGCCTGTAACCAATAAACTCTAATCCTGGCACAGGTATCCAATCACACACACACACACACACACACACACACACACACACACACACACACACACACACACACACACACACACACACACACACACACACACACACACACACACTGCACACTCCTGAATACACTACCAATGTTAAAATAGTAATATGCATGGCAGTATAAAGTGTTAAGCATAAGCCCAGTTTTGTAATTATGGAGATCTGATATCTGATGGAGATTTATTCATGGAAAGTTTTTAAAGGAAATTGTTGCCATTTTCAATTAAAATA
Source organism: Danio rerio (assembly GCF_049306965.1). Lineage (NCBI taxonomy): Eukaryota > Metazoa > Chordata > Actinopteri > Cypriniformes > Danionidae > Danio > Danio rerio. Next base: position 60,418,613 of record NC_133177.1, read on the forward strand.
ATCCAAAAACTGCAAAAAAAAAAGAGAAAATAAAATAAAAAAACAATTTTAAAGGAAAAATTGCTTGCAAAATGACTGTATGGCAACAGACAGTATTATTTGAAAATAACAGAGCAGTACCGTACTTCAACAACATAATAAAATAATTTGAAGATATGCAAATGACTAAAATAGTTAGTTTTACAGTAATTCTACTGTAGTAGGAAATACAGCAACTACCGTTAACTGTCAACAGTAAGTTACCGTCAATTTGACGATACATTTGTTAGAGTGTAAAATGGCACCAATGTTCAACTGTAATAGACCATTTCCCTCCAAAACCTCAAATATGTTAATGAACAGTTTCCGTATTTTGTGATTCGTACGTGTTTTCAGTGTATGGGTTATGGGTTTTCGAACATTACCTTTCATGTAGGGTGTAATGTCAACTCTGTTATGGATGAATTTAGTATTGTGTAGAAATAACAATAAATTATTGCAAGAAATAATATGGGTAGTTAATTACTACTTGTTAATAAATTGTATTGTTATAGCCCCGCTTAGATTTTTTTTTCTATTTTAAATATTTCCCAAATTATGTTTAACAGAGCAAGGAAATTTTCACAGTATGTCTAATAATATTTTTTTCTATTGAAAAAAGTCTCATTTCTTTTATTTAGGCCAGAAGAAAGTGATTTTTAATTTTTTAAACACCATTTTAAGGACAGAATTATTAGCCCCTTAAACCTAGTTAACCTAATTAACCTAGTTAAGCCTTTAAAGTCACTTTAAGCTGTATAGAAGTGTCTGAAGAATATCCAGTCAAATATTATTTACTGTCATCATGACAAAGATAAAATAAATCAGTTATCAGAAACAAGTTACTAAAACTATAATGATTAGAAATGTGTTGAAAAGAATCTGCTATATATATATATATATATGGAGGCCATGGCCTCCATTAGCCGTTCTTTACAATTTTGCCACTGTGTGGATTAACACTGAATGTGTGTCATTGTTATTACTTGGGGTTAGGGTTAAGAATATAGCAATATGCTAGTGTTTAACTGCATTATTTTATTGCAGTCCTGCATTGGGCTCACACATATACTCTTAAAGCTACTTCATCGGATCAATCAGCACAGATTAGCCTCATGCAAAGAAACAAATGAATCACTGAATGAATCATACGAGAGTCATTGTGATAATTACGTCAAAATAAATGCATATTATAAGAGAATGAAAGTGTTTTTTGACCTTGAACGCATATCAGCGTGTTGTTGGAGACCCCCAAACCCAAAATATGACCTTTTATAATGCATAATAGGGGCTCTTTAAAGACGCTCCGGTATTATACAACACCAACCCGGACAATATATCACTTTAAACTATTAAAAATGTCAATAAAAGTCACTTTTTCAAACATTTCAAGGTTAAAAGTTGTCAAGCTCCCATAATGCAATTCAAAAGCACTTAAAAAGTGGGAAAAATAAATAACATGAAACATAAAATACAGAAAACTGCTAATTTATGGATATTTTTTGCAGTGTTTATTTCTGCATTTGCTGTCACACTTTAAATCTCCCCTGTGCTGCACATTTATAGAGCTGCACTGTGATAAAAAGGTCATAGAGACCCGTTCAGCTCCAGCGGTTCAGTGTCGCCACTAAATATATGTTGAGAGCTAATTTGTCTTCATTTGCAGGCTTGCTCTGTCGTAAAGCAGCATTACTCCTGTCGCAGCAAAGGAAGGTTTTTTAGCCCCGGGAAACAGTCTCTGGCTAAATATGAGCGTTTATTTCAGTTAAAGGCAGTGATTTGGCTGGCCGCTGTTTAATCACCAGCTCATGCATTAATTAATCTGTTAATGGATGCCATTAATCTCTCTCTGGGGCTTTCAACATCTGTTTATTTACATGCTCGTCTGGATAAAATCTTGCCTTTTCTGAATAAAAGAGTGCGAGTCTAATGAAGCTCTTATCTGACTTTTAAATATGTGGGTATGAATGTAAGATTCAGGCATTTGAATTGCATATGAAAGGTCAGTGCATTTTGATTACAAAGTTTTAATATAAGCGCATAAATTGATGGATAGTTTAGAAGCATCACATTGAATAGTGATTTCAAATAAAGGCATGTGCTTGATTGTTGTATTAAGTGAAAAAGGGTTTAATATAAAAAATAATGAAGTATACAAATTAAATAAATAAAAAAGTAACTAATAAGCAATATAATAATAATAATTATATACATATACATATATATATATATATATATATATATATATATATATATATATATATATATATATATATATATATATATATATATATATATATACAGGGCTTTACATTAACACCCGCCAACCCTCCAAATGCGGTAGATTTCGGCGGTGGCGGGTAAGACAGACACTCGCCACTTTGGCTGGTTAATAATAATTTTCCCAGATACTAATTCTTAAAAGCAGGGTTCGACAATAAGGATGGTCCAATATGCATGCACAGGCGATCGAGAAGCAACACGACTGACAAAAATAATTGCGTGAGCAAAGCAGGTGAATACCGAATGAGAGGATAATCACTTGCGCTAACAGCTGAGGTGATGCGCGCGACTGTTTATATCGCGTGCGCGCGCCCGTTTTTGTTTGTGAAGCAACTGTCTAGAAACACATCGATTGATGCGATCGATTCTCTTTCAAACAGACTGAACAAAAAGGGAGGAACATGCACCTATAGTCCTGCTGCTTTCCAGAGTTCCAGAGTCGACTTATTGTAAGCAGCGCAAGTTGCTTTCGGTTTAACCATTCTTTGAAAAGATAATTTATGGGTCTATCATTAACCATGCGTGTGTGATCATCCTTTCATTATCACACAGTATGTTTTTTACCTGCTTTCTTTTGCATTAATATGGTTTAATTATCATTTTTTACAATAACGTTGCTTTAATGAGTGAATAACTCCCCATTTATGTGTAGTTAACTGGTTAGCTAATTTTAATGTGTAGCTAAACCAGGACACATGACTGTGCATATGTTTTGTTAAATAAAAAGTATTGTATTCAGCTATATTTATCATGTTTTCACACATTTAAAATTTGTGGCTAAGAAATAATTAACTGTTTATTTATGGTGTGGTCAGAGAGAAATTGGGTAAATCCTTCATTTTGGGCTCTGAAAATTATGAAAACTAATTGTAATATTTGAAAGCCTGACCCATTTGCTCATGATTATTGAGCAAGCTCATACACGACACACAAAAAGTGAAATGAATGAGGAGGCATGTAGAGATAACACAAACTCTAAATCAAGTAATTTTAGCATGTCAAAGTCATATTTATGTGTATAACATATTTTCCCAACACTAAAATTGTGGCTAGTGAAAATGGCAAGTGGCTAGCAATGTTGGAAAACTACTAGCCACAGGCTGGTGATCAAAAAAGTTAATGTTAAGCCCTGTATATATATATATATATATATATATATATATATATATATATATATATATATAGATAGATAGATAGATAGATAGATAGATAGATAGATAGATAGATAGATAGATAGATAGATAGATAGATAGATAGATAGATAGATAGATAGATAGATAGATAGATAGATATATGAAAAACAAATACTAAAAATAAACCAATAGTTGTATTCAGTGAGTTTTTTTTAAGTAAAATTTTTATATTAATAATTAATATTATAATTGATAAATAAAATATATATAAATAAAAAAAGAAATAGTAAACAAACATAAACCAACTGGACCCTCCCCTTTTTGATCTAGCTATAGTTACTAGACACAGCCCTTGATGTGGGAATTAATCTTGATTAAATTGACTCATTTGAATTCTGCCGAAGGCATTCAGTATGTGTGTGCTACCCAAATAATGACTAAAAGTATGTCTTTGAGAACGGGTTTCTCAAGCCAGGTAGTGCATTAGACCAGGGGTCCATCTCCTGTTTCCAAAATGCATCACAAACTGCTTGAGAAACTGTTCTGCTCTGATAATTGGTGATGAAAATAAATGATGTTCAGTAAGATGTACTTGTGTTTACTCACTGCTTATTCAGTTAAACATAAATGTTGAATCCAGAAGATCCAGAAGGGCATCCTGCTGATTTGATTCAAAAGGACACTTTTTTTTTTTGTCAGACGGCTCACCGGATTGACTTTCATTCACCCTCATTCATTTTAAAAAGCACCCGCTCCATTTTATTTGTCTATGTTTTACTGGAACGCAGGAACTCTACAGGTGCCTGATAGTTAGATGTGGAGTTAACATTAATCAGATTCACTCTAGTCAACTGCATTCATGTTAGCACGTCACGTTTGATGTGGTAATTTCACAGTAGAAATAAACAGGTTCAAAGACTCATTCTGCCCCCTATAGTGCAACTCGGTCAGGTAAACATCCGCGCTAAAATATCAAGGTGAAAGTCATCATAGCTTGCATTGAACAAACGCAGTACCCAACCCAACTTTGAGAATAGATTAACACCGATATATATATATTTTTTTAATCGTCCGATAAAAGTCTCGCGTTAACGCTAATAATGGCCCACCACTAAATATATATATACATATATAATTATAATTAATAGATAAAACTATATAAATAAATAAATAAATAAATAAATAATCCAACAGGAACCCGTCCCTTTTTGATATTGCTGTAATTAAGGCTGGTTTATACTTCTGCATCGAGAGATCAGCGTGAATCGCAGTGTGCACCCCTTGTGCATAGTCGTGCATTTTTACTTCTGCACCCTGTTTTTGTTGCTCTGCAATAACACTTCTGAAACGCTAGCTGGCAGTAGGTTATGTTCCTCTATGTCAGATTTCTTCACAGATTTAGTTTTTTATTCTGAACACTAGTTTAAAGGGTCACAAAACACCAAAACACATGTGTTGAGCTGTTGACAGTCGTATATGTGTCCCACACTGCTAAAAACACTATTGGGACACCTATATTTCACTAAAAAGTGTAAATTGGTTGTTTTTGCGTTATTTCAAGCAAATTCGTACTTCCTGTTTGAAACGAATTTTTGAAGCTGCGTCACGGTCATGACATAATAGCGTGTATTCCAGCGTGCAGACTGGACATCTGTGCCAGAGTGAGTCTTATTACGTCTTACAGTGTGCTGCATTAATGCATGAGTAAGACTTGGTTCAAACCAATCAGCGCGCTCTATTGTGCAACTTCATTAATATTCATTTCTGTGTTTGCACGACATGGACGCCACGTTGTGTTGCCAAAACAAGCGTGAAGTGTTGCTTTTATAGTTTGGTGCCATTAAGTTTTGTTTTCTTTTTCTCTCTGTGAGAGCTCAGACTCACGTGTGGATTAACAGTGTACGCGACGCTCGACAACAATAACTTACGTGTCTAAGGAGGATTATTGTTTACCTGAGAGCTGTTCTCATCTGCAAACGCTGAGATCGGATTCGCTTGTAGTTTTCTCTTCATAAAGACGCGGCTCTAGTTGCTTCTCTTTCTTTCCTGATAAATGAAATAACATGAGTTGGGGTGTCTTCCCCGAGCTCAGAGCCCTCTCCCTGGACAGCACGCCAAATACGCATATTCTTAAAACATCTGTAAGTGTGAAAAGGAGCGCGTCAGCATCAGCCACAGCCACAGCAAGGGTTATGCAACCGCATGAAAGTTGCGCCGGACCATACGCGTGAACTTGACGCAGAAATATAAATGAGTTTTACTAGCCACACCCCTTGACATTAATTGGCTGCATAAGTATTTTGGGTGTGGCCAAAAGCATTTTCAGAACAGGTGTGAACCTATACTGGCCTCACGGTTCGGTTAAGATTATCATGCCTTCGATTCGGTTCAATTCGATATCTCGGTGCATCACGGTGCATTGACGATGCTTTCCATACACAGTGTTATATTTTAGGGGGGAGGCTATAACATGCTGTCTGTATAAACACACAGACACACAGCACCACACTGTCTCTCATTCAAACACATACACAAACATAGACAGCACCAAACAAATAAACAAACACACACACACACACACACATACACACATATTTAAGCCCTCACAACAGGGAGAGCTCGCGCTGAGCGGAGCAGAAAAACAAAAAAATGAAAAAAATAAGCACTTTTCCGACGGTCCCTTACTGAGAGCTCCTCTCAGCGCGAGCTCTCCCGGCTAAACACATACTGCGAGGGCTTAAATGGAGCAGTGCCCGTAATGTCGAGCGAAAAAAAGAGAAAGACAGCTGTGAAACATAACCAGCTCCTGAGTGTTGTAAATACTCGCGCTCACCTCCCTCGTGAAAGAGCGCATAGGAGATAAATGACGTCAGTACATAATAACCGGTTATGATTATTACTGAACCCATACCGAATTGTCCGCATCTGCATCGCGGTGCACCGAAGAAATAATTAATTTTGACACCCCTAATTTTCAGTATAACTTTACAATTTACTTTTCTTTGTATCAATTCAATTCAATTCAGCTTTATTTGTATAGCGCTTTTACAATGTAGATTGTGTCAAAGCAGCTTCACATAAATGGTCATAGTAACTGGAATAGTGTGGTTCAGTTTTTAGTGTTTAAGTTCAGTTCAGTTCAGTTTAGCTCAGTTCAGTGTGATTTAATCATTACTGAGAGTTCAAACACTGAAGAGCAAATTCATCGATGCGCAGCTCTACCAATCCTGAACCATGCAAGGCAGTGGCGACAGCGGAGAGGGAAAAAAAAACTTCACCTGATGGGAGTGAAGAAAAAAAACCTTGAGAGAACCAGACTCAGTTGGGCACGACCATTTTAATTTCTCCGCTGGCCAAAAGTCTTGTGCAGAACTTCATTCGCCGTGGTTTATGCTGGAAGATGGCCTCAATGAAGACTCGTCTGTCCCTGGAGCGTCGCTGGAATCAGACTCATGTTCTCCACTCCCCACGACCATCAGCTCCTATCCAACAGAATCAAAATGCGTAAATTCTACACACAGTGCATTGTAAAGTGCTAAGCGTGTTAGTAGTCATTCTGAAAATGTGTTAAAGGAGACCTATTCTGCCCTTTTTTTCCAAGATGTAAAATAAGTCTCTGATGTCCCTTGCATGCATGTGTGAAGTTTCAGCTCAAAATAGCACACAGATAATGTCTTCTAACTCTCTGAAACTAACCCTTTTAAGCTTTTGATGCTAATTGTGCTGTTTGGTGACCAGGGCCGCTGCTGGCCAAAAGGGTGCCCTATGCGAAATTTTACTGTGGTGCCCCCACAGAGGAACAAAAATCACACAAACATATGCATTTAAACATTTATTTATTTATTTTTATTTATATACGTAAATATGCATATAAACACTCAAGATTGTACTTAAACATTCAAATGTTTACATTACAACATATAAAAAATAAACACTGACATGTCTTCTGCAGAAGCATTTCTAATTTCAAGCATTTACAAAAGGTAAGGAATAAAACCCTCTCTGTACCTGTAGAGATAGACGGTCCTCAGGGCTGCTGTGCAGCTGCTGAAGCAGTGCCGGTCATTCCACCTCATTTTCTTTTGTGACAAAATTCAGCATTGAACCTCCATGTAAAATACAAAAGAAATTAGTCACTTAAAGAAAAACTCAGCTAGTCAAGCACTCTTCAGAATGTGTCTAAACTACAACCAACATGTGGATTTAACTTGCACTCTCTATGGTGACAAAAGCTGGCCCTTGCTTTCAGAATAAATCAAAGACATTTGTGGTTTTTAAGAATTATTGTGTGCATCTTAAACAAAAAACTTTGTTTACATTCAGAAAAAAAATTATAATTAATGAATTCATGCAATAATAATATTATTGATATTTCAGAAATCACAGAATGTTTAGTAATTTCATAAAGTACAAAAATGAAAAACCGGCCTATTAAAAACACATTAATCCACTGATGTACAGACAAAAGAGACTTTACTGTCATTGCAGTGATACAAGCAATAACAACAGCAGCAATAAGAAATTGTCACATTAGAATTATACGATTCTATCTGACATTTTTGTCAAAATTGAGTTATTTGACATTCTTATTAAATTACAACTTATTTACATTATGGGATGCTTTTTTATAAGTTGTTTACATTTTAGGACTTTCTTTTACTGTTTGCTATGGAATGCAAAAACTTTGAAGCTCAATATCTCAAAATCATTCAGAACGCAGATGAAACCTTATAATTCCAAGGTGACGAAATGTAAAAAAAAAAAAGACAAAACAATAAACAATGATAACTGCAGAGAATTATGTAATATTCAACATAATAACTATATAATAATAAATAACAGATACAGTGAAATAATCGTGCAGTGCATGTGTATGTAGCTGGTGTGCAAACAAAATAGTAAATTACTGCACAAGTTAATAAAATAATTGAGTTTGTGTAATCATCAGCAACATGGGGAAGAGGAGCAAACGTGAAAAGTCATAGAACATGTCCTGTCATAGTTTAAAGCACAATGCACAGCTGCAAAGCAAAAACTGAACAACAACACAAAAGGTAGATTGGTGCAGTTGTGGCGAAGTTTAAACGTTAGCCTCGCTAATTTACTTACTAATATACAACCAAAAATATGTTTTCCAGGTTCATGGAAGATACCTGAAAGTGATGCACGGGATTCATCTTGTTCTTTTTTCCTCTTCTCGGCTCCGGACTGCTGTTGTCTTTTACAGGGCAAAGAGCTGCAGTTTGCATCAATTATAAGTACGTGCAGCTAACAGCCGCAAAGATAAGTGGACCGGGCCGCGCGCACGCGGCTATGCGCGTACATGGAAAAAATGACATCACATGTTTGTTTTTGTGTCCGTCATAATTTTTATTTTTTTAAATGTATTTGACAACATATTATCAGTATACATTTTATTTACACTCAGATTATGTTAATATTATTGAATAAATATATATATTTTTTTTTTGAGCAGCTGAGATGGTGCCCCCCTTCAGAGTTAAGGCCCTACGCAGCCTGCGTACTCTGCGTATAGGGAGCGGCGGTACTGTTGGTGAATGTCACTTTAAATTCAAATGAGATTGCGCTCTTTACAGAAGAGGGCAGAGCTACAAATGCATATGCATCAGATTCAAAGCTCTATTAGACAGACGGCTGCTTCTCACTCAGGGCTGTTTATGCTAATGAGGGAGAGATGGTCACTAGTGGGTGGAGCTTTCCCCCTATGGATGACACGTACAAGGGGAGAATGTCAATCAAAGTGTTTCTGCAGACTGTTTTCAACAAGTCTTATGATAAACAATACCATTAACCACTAGAGGCTGGTTATATTCACACACTGCAGACACACAACTGTGTTTAAAAACTCTGTAAATGTGATTTTTGCATAATGGGTCCTCTTTAAAGCACATGTGTGTGAGATAATCCGCTTTATCCTGAAAGTGTCAGTATGTTGACGTTGAGCTGGATCAAACTCAGAGCTTCTTAAGTATGTGAATCTAATCCGTGACTCAACACAACACACACAAATCAGCATAATCCACTCTTTCCTGCTGTTTCACCTTCTCTCGGGTGAACAGGTGACTTTTCCAAATGTCAACGCCTGCCAGAATCCCAAAGCAGATGATCAAGCTGACAGAGAGAGAAAAAGAAAGAAAGAGAGATATTTGTAAATATACTGATTATTATTGTTTTTTTTTACTGTTTTATCCTAAAAATGTACAGTTTATTCTGATCTTTTTTGTATTGATTTATATGAATAATTAATGTTGAATAATAATATAATATATTAAATATTAATGTGATATATTGAATATGATGTATTGTTGATATTTTATTTAATTATTATATATAAATATCAGCTTTTTATTACTACTACTATTTACTGTGTGAACTGTTTATTTTAATTTTTTTATTATATATGTATGTTACTTTTCATGCAAACTTTATAACTGCTTTGGCAATACATTTGTAACAATTGTCATACCAATAAAGCAATTATTGAATAGAGAGAGAGAGAGAGAGAGAGAGAGAGAGAGAGAGAGAGAGAGAGAGAGAGAAATGAAAATAAATGATGCACATGTGAATCAAACTGAAAACACAAGCAGGTGTGAAGCCTTGCAAAGGTCAAGAGTTCAAATCCAGAGGAATGCATAAACTAAATGATTATATATTGCATAACTTGAATGCAACAAAAGTAACTCTGGATAAAAGTGTCTGCCAGATGCACATACAGTTGAAAGCAGAAGTTTCCATACACTTAATAAAAAGGCACATAAACATTAAAAAAGTCAGATGTTAATGTGACTAAACTTTTTCATTTTTCTTTTACTTCTAGGTTAGTTTGGATGATCATATTAGTTTCAATAATGAGAGAGATATTGTTTGAAAAATTGTTATAACTTTTCTTGAAAGTCAAGTTTGGTGTCAAGGTTTTGGAAATGTCTAATTGGCTAATTGACAACAATTGAGTTATTCGGAGGCACAACTGTAGAATAATATTTAAGGAAATCCTCAAACACACTGCTTCCTTGTGGGAAAAGCAACAAGCCATAATCAACAACAAAGCCAGATTACAATAAGCTAAATTACACTGGGGCAAAAAAAAAAAAAAAAAAAAGTAATTTTTGAGACATGTCCTGTGGTCTGATGGAACTAAGACTGAACTATTTGGCCATAATGACCAGTGTTACATTTGGAGGACAAAGGGGAACGCTTACAAGCCTAGGAACACCATCCCAACTGTGAAGTATGGGGGCAGCATCATGTTGCGGGGCTGTTTTGCTGCAGGAGGGACTGGTCCACTTCACAGCATAGATGGCATCATGAAAAAAGAACACTATGGAGAAATACTGAAGCAACATCTCAAGACATCAGCCAGGAAATTAAAACTTGGCCACAAATGGGTCTTGCAAACAGACCATGACCCTAAGCATACTGCCAAATTAGTTAAAAGGTGCTTTAAGGACAACAGAGTGAAAGTTTTGGAGTGGCCATCACAAAGCCCTGATCTCAATCCTGTAGAAAATTTGTTGGCAGAGTTTAAAAAGCTTGTGCGAGCAAGACAGCCAACAAATCTGACTCAGTTTCACCAATTCTGTCAGGAGGAAAGGGCCAAAAATTTCTTCAAACTATAGTGAGAAGCTTGTGGAAGGAGACCCAAAACATTTGACCAAAGTTATACAGTTTAAAAGCAAAACTAAAAAAATACCAAGGAAATGTGTGTAAACTTTTGACTGTCTAGAAATTAATCAAAAATGCAAAATAAACAAAAAAATTCTCTCATTATTCTGGCATTTAGCAAATGTAAATGATTTAGGTAATCCTAACCGACATAAAATAGTAAACGTTTAGTATAATTAAACATCAGAATTTTTTAAACAATGGTTGTGTTGCTTTTTTTGAGTGTATCTAAACTTCTGGTTTCAACTGTATATATTATTACAATGTAATGTAACACTCTTGTTCTAAATCTAAAGCTCTTTGCTCTTACATAGACTTATTTATATGTACAGTTCAATAGTATGTTCTACAGTGACAGTAATCTGCTGAGACGAGGAACAGTTACACTGTAAACACCAATCACATGTAGAAACAAAAAATTAATTAGGCCAAACATTAGTAACGTATACAGCATAAAAAACATACCCACTGTATGTAAATAATTATAATAATAATAAAAAACATGTAAAGCTTAATATTTTCTTTACAATACAGTGAAGAACACAGTTGTTTGTGTGGGGTCTCAGGGGCGAGAAGTGTCGATTTCCTGCAGAAGTGCCATGTGTCGTAATTCGACTTCTCATCAATTAGAAATGATCAGACAGGAGGTTTTGAATATTAGAAAATAGACTTTATTCTCCATAATAAAGCCGAGAAAGAGCAAAGCAGACCCCAGAGCATTCTGAAGTCTCTCCTGCTCCTTCTAAAGTATCCGTGTTCTCCATAATCTTTATACAGGTAATTATGACACACCCCTTTGTGTCTCTTTTTAACTCTTGACCATTTTTGAATAGGTTTTCTAGTCTAAGGGGTCCTGCTATTCTTGGCTCTCAGCCCACTAGCTCATGTCAACAGAGATGTTACAGGTCTATGTCAGCAAAGTATAGATGCAACTTATGCAAAGGAACTAAGTGTTTACATACATTGTTATGATAGGATAATAACTTGATAATATGTTACTCATTCTAACTTCTGACACATATAGCTTCATACAAGTATTTAACATATATAATCAGTGCTTTACATATTCAGTTATTCTACACAATCAGTCACTCAGCCTTCTAGTGTTGCTCCTGTGCAGGCGTACTCATCTTACACAGACATATCACTGTATTTTTAACACAGGCTGGCATGTTTGCTGCAAACACTACATACATTTTGAGAAGAGAAAATTAACTGCTTTACATTTAGAAAATACTTCACACTGAGAGAATAAAATCTTCTTCACATGCAGCCATAGGGTTGGTCATCATACAATTTGCAGCGCTAGGCTCTGAAGAATTTCTCAATTCTTTTTATAGGAATTTAGGATTCAGAAAAGATGAAAATGGGGTAAGTACAAACTACAAATTGTGAATGGGTGGAAAACTAGTTTTGAAAAGTTCAAGGCTGAGAAATACCTTCTGGTTTTGGAAATTTTACTGTGTAGTTTTGCATTTTGAGTTAAGGGGTTTCAGAAATCACCAGACAAGAAACGAGTTTGTAAGCAGTTGGAAAACACAGTTTTCATTCATTCATTCATTCATTCATTCATTCATTCATTCATTCATTCATTCATTCATTCATTCATTCATTCATTCATTCATTCATTCATTCATTCATTCATTCATTCATTCATTCATTCATTCATTCATTCATTCATTCATTCATTCATTCATTCATTCATTCATTCATTCATTCATTCATTCATTCATTCATTCATTCATTCATTCATTCATTCATTCATTCATTCATTCATTCATTCATTCATTCATTCATTCATTCATTCATTCATTCATTCATTCATTCATTCATTCATTCATTCATTCATTCATTCATTCATTCATTCATTCATTCATTCATTCATTCATTCATTCATTCATTCATTCATTCATTCATTCATTCATTCATTCATTCATTCATTCATTCATTCATTCATTCATTCAATTATTCATTCATTCATTCATTCATTCATTCATTCAATTATTCATTCATTCATTCATTCATTCATTCATTCAATTATTCATTCATTCATTCATTCATTCAATTATTCATTCATTCATTCATTCATTCATTCTCTGCCGCTTTTCCGGGGCCGGGTCGCAAAGGCAGCAGTCTTAGGAGAGAACCCCAGACTTCCCTCTCCCCAGACACGTCCTCCAGTTTTGCATTTTGAGTTAAGGGGTTTCAGAAATCACGAGACAAGAAACGAGTTTGTAAGCAGTTGGAAAACACAGTTTTCATTCATTCATTCATTCATTCAATTATTCATTCATTCATTCATTCATTCATTCATTCATTCATTCTCTGCCGCTTTTCCAGGGCCGGGTCGCAAAGGCAGCAGTCTTAGGAGAGAACCCCAGACTTCCCTCTCCCCAGACACGTCCTCCAGACCCTTCGGGGGGATCCCGAGGCGTTCCCAGGCCAGCCGAGAGACATAGTCCCTCCAGCGTGTCCTGGGTCTTCCCCGAGGCTGCCTCCCTAGGTAGGCGTCCAGGAGGCATCCGAAACAGATGCCCGAGCCACCTCAGCTGACTTCTCTCGATGTGGAGGAGCAGCGACTCTACTCCGAGCTCCTCCCAGGTGCCAGAGCTCCTCACCCTATCCATAAGAGTGCGCCCTGCCACTCCTCCCTGAACCACCCCCTTATCGTGGTGGTGGGGGGGTTGCCTTGGGTCTCCCAAGGCAAACAGGTCTTAGGTGACAGGTCAGACCAAGTGCGGTCCAAAAACCCCTTATGAGTTCTACAACATCAAGGACCGTGACGTCTCCCGGTATGGCGCAGCCGGGGCACCACCCTGGAGCCAGGCCAGGGGTTGGGGCTCGTATGAGAGCGCCTGGTGGCCAGGTTTTTTCCCACAGAACCCGGCCGAGCTTAGCCCGAAGGAGCGACGTGGGACCATCCTCCCGCAGGCCCACCACCTGCAGGGAGAGCAGTAAGGGCCCGGTGCATTGTGGAACGGAGGGTGGTCGAAGGTTAGGACCACGACAACCAGATCGTCAGGCACAGAAACTGGAAAAAACACTATTAAACATTTTTATATTTCTGTAGTGCGTATTTGTTCTACTCAGCTTTCTGTTGTTCTTAGTTTCTACACCATTTTATTCTTAGCAAGAATGAAGATCAGGTAAACGCTAATACTATTTGCACACACCACTGTGTAGATAATTACAGATGTGACGTGTGTGAGTGCACAAAAGACAGCATTAACATTCTGTGGTCTGCATGAAGGTTTTGCGATGACATCAGACGGTCTGTGTGTTGTGTTGAAGAGCGCCGGGTCGTTTCTTTGGCCAAACAGAGCGAGTGTAAAGGCCTTTAGAGCTCATTGTGTTAATTGGCTCCTCAGAGGAGGGCAGTAATCATGTGTTCAGAGCAGCTGTATGGAGGGTTTCTGTCAAAGCAGACCCAGAATTCCCTCTGAAACGGAGGCTGTGTGTGTGTGTGTGTGTGTGTGTGTCAGAGGCCCTTGATCGGCCCTCTGCTCTACAGCATCTGTGTGCAAATGAAGCAGCGCTGATGCAAACTACTGCACACATGAAGATGAGTGTTTGTGTGTGTCGATCTGTGTGGTATTTGTCTGCATATATGCGTGTGTGTGTGTGTATGTGTGTGCATTGGTCTGTTTCTGTGGGTATGAGTTTGTTTGTCTCTGTGTTTGTGTGTATGCATTGCACATGTCCGTCTGTGTGTGTGTGTGTGTGTCTCTGTGTAAACGTGTCTGTCTGTGGGTATGTGTGGTATATATGCATATCTGTATGTGCATGTGCCTGTGCATATGTGTGTGCAAATGTCTGTTTGTGTGCGCGTGTGTGTGTGTGTCTCTGTGTTTGTGTCCGTGAGTGCATATGTCTGTGTATGTGTTTGTTCGCATATGTCTGTTTCTGTGGGTGGGTGTGTGTGTGTGCACATGTATGTTTATGTGCTGTGTCTATACGTGGTAAATGTCAGTCAGTATGTGTGTGTGTATGCATATATGTGTGTGTATGCATGCGTTTCTGTGTGTGCGCATATGTCTGTTTCTATGGGTTTGCATGTATGTGTGTGTAGATATGTATGTTTTTGTGTATATGTATGTGTATGCATGGTTCATATGTCAGTCAGTATGTGTGTGCATGTGTCTGTGTATATGTGGGTGTGTATATGTCTGTATGTGTGTATTTACAGTGTCAGTGTGTGTGTGTGTGCATGTGTCGGTGTATATGCATCTGTGTGTGTCTGTACGCACATGTCTATACCCATGTCTACCCGTGTGTGTGTGCATGTGCATGTGTTTTAGTGTGCGTATATGTGCATGATATCTGCAGGAGTCCTGTAGTGTGTATTAAGACCACAACTCCCATGATTCCACACTCAGTCATGCTATCATCACAATACGCCTTTGTTTGTTTTGAATATCCGCGCTCTAGTGGACAAAATGACACCCTGTCCTTTTGCACAACCCTATTGTAATCACTATAATACTGTACAAGAAAACTAAATGACCTCTAGTATAATTTAAATGAAGATACCAGTATTACATGATGAACACAGGACTTGTATTTGATCACTCAGGTGGTGGGAAATTATATAATAAAGAAGAGAAGCACTAGAAGCACTTGCTGATACTGTGATATAAAGAGCCCCAATGAAAAGATCCGCCGCAGCAGATATAATGAGCAAAATAAAGACAGATGTGGAGGACGTGTTGAAAACGCCTCTGAGACGCGTCTGAAGGGCCTGAGATATAAACCCTATGAAGAAAAAGCTTTTGTCTGACATTGGCAAGTTGCAGGAAAGTGATGAATAGGTGCTGCTGAATAACCTGGAATGCTTTATGTTCATATATAAGTGTGGGCCGTTATCGGCGTTAACGCTGTTAATCTATTCTCAAAGTTGTGTTGGGAGCTGGGTCTATTCTACGCAAGCTATGATGACTTGCGCTTTGATATTTTAGCGCGGATGTATACCTGACCGGTGAGCCATCTGACTATAAAGTGCCCTTCTGGATCAAATCAGCAGGATGCCCTTCTGGAACTTTCACTTACTTCGAAAACACGACTGACTACGCTTACATGGACATCTGTAGTCTAGTTATTTGCCTTAATAGACAATAATATAATTTTTTATGTTCTTATGTTTATTTCAAAGTGTTTTCGTGCCTAAACAAGGCGAAAGCACAGAACAGACTCGCATTTAAGAGCAAGGGGCGGCACCTTGTGGTTCGGCGGTATAGGTTGTGTATAGGGAGAGTCGACTCTTTAAGGTTTATTTGCCACCCTTCAGAGAAAGACTGAAAATACGGGAGAAATACGGGAAAATACCTCTATGGGATCATAGCGGGATAGAACTACAAAATATGGGAGAATCCCGGGAAAAACTGGAGGGTTGACAGGTATGCTCCAGAGACACATTTCGCTATCTATAGAAATGTACTGTATATAGGGGTCAGAATGAGCCTGGGTTGCATTTTCATGTTCAAAGGCATTGCGCAAAACTCAAAATATTCACGAAATATCATGATTATGGTCATCTTTAAGTCATCTAAACTGATAAAACACGATCATCACCAAAACCCAAACCCAGAGAGAAAACTTCATTTCCGCTGTATGTTTCTGGATGTCCCCAAAGGGAGGTTTTGTCAGGTTTAGTTAACTTTGTGGCATGATTTTGTCTACAAAAGTACAGATGAGCACACAAACCCTCACCGCGAGAGATCAGCCCCTGTTTCTGGCCTTGTAGTTTTAAAAATGCATGTGCTGTGGATTTTAAGCTGAATAGGCCTTGAATGAGCAGATGTGGATTTATTTTAGCATAAAAAAATCACTCATTTAAAACAGGCTTACTGTAGTCTACTACAGCATTTGCTACTTTGACATTAAAACAGTGAAATGGTTTAAACTCATGCACACTTGGGTTTTACATCATTAAACTCTTAGCTTGACAAAAGCACTGCAGTAACTCAATTTACTGTAGTCATGTGTTGTTCAGTTGTGGAAATAAAATCATCATCATCATCCAAAGCTAACAAAAGAAAAAAAAAACATATATACACATGTGTGTGTATATATATATATACACACACACACACACACACACACACACATATATACATATATAAATATATACATATATACATATATACACACACACACACACACACACACACACACACATTACACACACACACACACCTTACACACATTACACAATACACATAAATTAATGCAATTAACGGCAGTTGCAGGTTTTTTTTTTACTTCCTGATGTGGTCGATGTGTGTTCAACATGCAAAGAAATATGGATAAGACTAAGGAAGAACTTTTTGAAGGCAAGTTTCAGTATAAAATAATTAATGTGGGATCACCAGGCTCTCCAGCGTTTCATGCAATTTCAGGTGTTTCATTTTTAACTTTTGACTTCTGTTTTAATGGAGTTTGATACCGCAAGGCGAACAGAAAGAAAAACCTCCACATTTCGTGACTCGGTGGTCCTTTAAGGTATCGCTGCGTACATGGTAGACTTTTAAGAAGAGTAATATCTTAATCATATTAAAATCTGAGTATTGGTGTCCATGTAAATGTATTTAGAAAGTGCCAGATGAAGTCGCGAGCTGTCAAAGACATTCCTCTGCCTTTCAGCATGCGCCCTCCATTGTTTCATTATGTTTGACGTGTTTCCTCCTTAAACGCAATGAAAGCGTATGCTTTGTGTTGTTGTGTCAGAATCCTTGTGAAATACAGCCATACTTAAGAGCGCTTAGTTTAAGCAAATTTGATGAACGCAATCATGCGTGTTGAATCTGAAGGGAGTCGTTCCCTGCGCAGTCCTGCGGGTGTTATGTGTGTGTGTGTCTGTCTGTGTGTGTCTGTCAAGCCCGTGCACAGACCCTTACAGGAGCAGGTGCTGCAACGCAATCGCAAAGTGATGAGCATGTGCCTCCTGAGAGGGGCACCTAAGCCAATGAGGGCAGAGGGGCAGTGGCTCTAGCCACCGGGCCACCCCCTGTGCACGGCCCTGCCCTGTGTGCGCACGTGCAAAATTTTTCTACTTTATAATTAATGTTCTCAACCCACAGCAATACAACTTCACAATGAGTACAATTGTTTGTATTCAATACTTTATTATTATTATTATTATTATTATTTTCCAAATTCCATATCTGTAATTCCTGTATTTTGGCTTTTTTTTTTTTGCAGTACACTTGGAATCAAACATTGAAATCAATGTTTTCTTTATTGGTATTGATTGCTTTGAAGATCAAATGTCATTAACATGCCTGTGTTTTAATTTCAGTAATAAATATGGCTGTCAGGCCAGGATCTTGATGGTTTATTGTGGGTGTGTTGTTTACATGAAGAAATCTGTGTTACAAGTTAAACAATTCAAATTATTAAATTCTAACAATTATATTTTGAATTTAAATAGTTTTTGTTTTGCGTTTACATTAATTTTACATTTGAATAGCCAAAATTACAAGTTTCAGTCTTTTAAATGATTAATCGCGATTAATAAAAAAAAAAGTGTGATTAAATAGTTCATTTTTTTAAATCGATTGACAGCACTAATATATATGTATATATATATATATATATATATATATATATATATATATATATATATATATATATATGTATATATATATATATATATATATATATATATATATATATATATACACACATATATACACACACACACACACACACACACACACACACACACACACACACACACACACACACACACACACACACACACACACACACACACACATATATACATATATACATACATACATACATACATACATACATACATACATACATACATATACACATACATACATACATACACATACATACATACATACACATACATACATATACACATACATACATATACACATACATACATATACACATACATACATATATATATATATATATATATATATATACATATACATACACACATATACACACACACACGAGAACTATTTTATGTTTATTTATATTTAGATCTAAAATATATGTGTATGATATAAATGATATATAAATTTAAATATCTATGTAACAAAATTGTTTTGTATAGTTTTGTTTCTATGTATGTGTGCATCACAATAAATATATAACACATTATGTCAAAACAATTGTGCTGTTTTAGTAAGTTGCTTTAAATTCAAATGAAACAAATGAAACTGTGCACTCTTTCAAAACAGGGATGGGGTACAAATGCCTGTGCATCAGCATAGTGACAGATAGGGGCAGACTGGGGCAGCATTTTCACCCGGGAAAAGTTATTGAAGGTCAGGCGCTGTGTTTAGAAAAAGTAGGGGGGGTGAGCGGGCCATAATCACGGTAAACTGTCAGACCCTATGGCCAGTCCACCCCTGGTGACAGATCCTAAAACAATGAGGGAAAGATAATCACTAGTGGGCGGGGCTTTCCCCCTCTGATGACACATAGCTGACTGTAGACTGGTAAATCAGACTGTAGACTATATACAGACTGTATAATCTGTATAAAATCAGACTGTTTTGATCAAGTCTGATTATAAGCAATAATATTATTACAATTTTTACCATTAGAAGCTGCTTATATTCACACACTGCTGTCACACAAGTCTTTAATCCCCTTATAAAAAATTGATTTTTGCATGAGAGATCCACTTTAACTCAAACATTTGCAAGTGTGAACTGGTGAAATGCAGTTCCAAAGAATGAAATCAGCTCTTTCGGGCCTTGTAGCTTTAAATGCATGCATTAAATGAACAGATGTGGGTTTATTCAGTGTAAAGCGGCTCTGGTTCTATTTAACTACATGATGATGATGATGATGAAGATGGTCATGTGACTGAGAGGCGCAGCTGTCCACACGGAGCCTGAATTGAAAGCGACCCCCATCAGGACCCTTCATGACACGAATACTAAACAGTTCAGCACTTCAGAGTCTAATTGAGCATGTGCGGCTCTCTGAGTCAGTTAAACACTCGGCTGTAATGAGCACAGACACTCAGTAAAAAATGCTGGATTCCACACAATCCATTAAAGTTGGGACAGCATGAAGGAATTAAGTTAGCTTATTAGATATTACAAATTCAAGTGGATTGAACGAGAAGTTTTTTTAATTTCACTATCAGAGTTAGATTTTAGGACATCTATAAGCTATAGTGTGCTGAAAATCTGTGACTAAATTCACATTTAGAAGATATAAACCTGATATAGACATCCAAAGCTTACAGTCTGCCACTTCTGCCTAAATCAGGGGTGTCCAAATTCAATCCTGGAGGGCCGGTGTCCTGCTGAGTGTAGCTCCAACTTGCTCCCAACCCACCTGCCTGGAAGTTTCTAGTATATCTAGTAAGAGCTTGATTAGCTTGTTCAGGTGTGCTTGATTAGGGTTGGAGCTAAACTCTCTAGGACACCAGCCCTCCAGAACCGTGTGGACACCCCTAGCCTAAATGAATCAAGGATTTTTTTTTTGCAGTTACATACTTCAGTTTCTCATCAAATTGGTCATCTTTTGATCAATCACATGCTCTCTAGTATCTGACATGCCTCGCCTCCTACTCATTTGCTGCTTATTTGATGCGCTTGAGCTTAACCACTCTCATTGCAGAGCTGTTGGCTGTTTATTTAAAAAGGGGAGGAGCTACTATATGCCCCGCCTTTTGTGTTTCAGTTGAGATTACATTACATCATTAACATCAATAAAGCACAATTTAAAGCACTTCATGGGACCTTTGAGTAAAAAACTCAAGAATTGTGTTGTTTCAGCTCATTTTAAATAAGTAGTTTGAACAAACAGCAAACATAATTTCTGACAGAATATACTCTACGTCCAGGGGCGTCGAAACGACGGGGGATGTGGGGGTGGGGGTGGGGGGGGGGGGGGGGGGGAGGGGGCAAAACATTTGCTGGATAGGTTGGTGGTTCATTCCGTTGTGGAAGCCCCAGATTAATAAAGGAACTAAGCTGAAAAGAAAATGAATGAGTTCTGTTGAATACGTTTTGAATTGCTTTTAATTTTGGCATATTTTGTATTTATGTATGTGTTTTTTTCTGCAATAATTAAAATCTCAGTATTGCTAAAATCTCAATAATTAATCACTCAAAAACTATTAAAGCCATTTTTGATACCTAAAAAAAAATTATAATTGAATAAAATAATACTATAGAAATAAAACTATAGAGCAGGGGTCACCAATCTCGGTCCTGGAGCTCCGGTGCCCTGCAGGGTTTAGCTCCAACTTGCCTCAACACACCTGCCTGGATGTTTCAAGTATACCTAGTAAGACTTTGATTAGCTTGTTCAGGTGTGTTTGATTAGGGTTGAAGCTAAAATTTGCAGGACACCGGCCCTCCAGGAACAAGTTTGGTGACCCCTGCTATAGACTATATTAAAATATATATATATTTTACTATTTTAACGTTGACATGTTACCTAACTTACCAACTAAATACATTACAAAGTTAAAATATTTTTTTTCATAGGTTTTATAATGAGGTTAAGAAAATGAAGAAATAAAGAATGAAGAAAACTATTAAACTATTATATAAACTATAATAATATCTAATATTACACTGTTTAATAAATGAAATTCATACAATTAAAAATCACACACTTAAAATATGGAACAAGCAATAGCAAATCTGCAAAAATGTATCGACAAAGTCCATTTATATTTAATGACGATAACTATAAAAATGTGGTCTTTTTTAGTTATAACCTTCAGTGTATTAGTAACAATACAAAAATCAGATTTCTTCATGTGAAAACTGTACTTCACATATATAGTATAGCAGGGTTTTTCAAACTCAAATACTGATCATCATATCGTCCTCTTTTGGGTTTAAGCCCTGAACTTGAGGGCTTTGAATCGGGGGGTCTCAGAAACCGATCCATTGTATTAGCAGGCATATACCTGTATTGGCGGGCTTGCCAAACAGAAGTGAATTCACAGCTATGGCCTTCTGGGTAAAAAAGGTTTTCTTATTTTAGACGTATTATTTTTTTTTTAGCTTTGTTTAATTAAAACATTTAAATATAATAAAAAATACATATAATAATTAAACTTAATAATTATATTTTTATTATATAATATTTTTTCTCGCGCCTCCCCTGACATGCTCTGGCGCCCCCCAGGGGAGGCGCGCCTCACACTTTGGAAACCCCGGTAGTATGGTAACTGTACATTTACATTTACATTGTCATTTAGCAGACGCTTTTATCCAAAGCGACTTACAAATGAGGACAAGGAAGCAATTTACACAACTAAGAGCAACAATGAATAAGTGCCATAGGCAAGTTTCAGGTCTGTAAAAAGTCTAAGAAGGGAAGTATTAGTAATTTTTTTTTTTTTGGTACAGTTAGTGTGATATTCAGAGAGGCAATTACAGATTAGGAAGTGTAGTGGAGAGTAAATAGTTGAGTTTTTAGGCGTTTCTTGAAAGTAGCGAGTGACTCTGCTGTTCTGATGTAGTTAGGGGGTTCATTCCACCAACTGGGCAGATTGAGCGTGAGCGTTCGCGAAAGTGATTTCTTCCCTCTTTGGGATGGAACCACGAGGCGACGTTCATTCACAGAACGCAAGTTTCTGGAGGGCACATACATCTGCAGAAGTGAGAGCAGATAAGGAGCAAGGCCAGAAGTCACTTTGTAGGCAAACATCAGAGCTTTGAATTTGATGCGAGCAGCAACTGGCAGCCAGTGCAAACGGATGAGCAGCGGAGTGACATGTGCTCTTTTAGGTTCATTGAAGACCACTCGTGCTGCTGCGTTCTGGAGCAGTTGAAGAGGCTTGATAGAGTTAGCTGGAAGCCCAGCTAGTAGAGAGTTGCAGTAATCCAGTTTGGAGAGAACAAGAGCTTGAACAAGGAGTTGAGCTGCATGTTCAGATAAGAAGGGTCGGATCTTTCTGATGTTATAGGTGTGAATCTGCACGATCGAGCAGTTCTAGAAATGTGGTCAGAGAAGTTTAGTTGGTCATCAATTGTTACTCCAAGGCTTTTCACCATTTTGGATGCAGTAATGTTTACCCCATCAATCTAGATTGAAAAGTTATGATGTAGAGTCGAGTTGGCAGAAACTACAAGCATTTCCGTTTTAGCGAGGTTCAGCTGGAGATGATGATGATCTTTCATCCAGTGTGAAATATCCAACAGGCAGGCTGAGATACGAACTGGAACCGAGGGATCATCAGGATGAAAAGAGAGGTATAGCTGGGTGTCATCAGCATAGCAGTGGTAGGAGAATCCATGTCTCTGGATGACTGGTCCTAGAGATGATGTGTAGATGGAGAAGAGAAGTGGCCCAAGAACAGAGCCTTGAGGTACCCCAGTGTTTAGATGCTGTAGGTTGGACACCTCTCCCCTCCAAGACACACTGAATGACCTGTCAGTGAGGTAAGATCTGAACCATTGTATAACAGTGCCCGCAACGCCCAGTGACTCGAGCGTAGATAGCAGGATCTGGTGGTTGACAGTGTCAAAAGCAGCTGACAAGTCCAGCAAAATGAGGACTGATGATTTAGAGTCTGCTTTAGCCAGTCTGAGATCCTCCACGACCGAGAGCAGGGCAGTCTCAGTTGAGTGGCCTTTCTTAAAGCCGGATTGCTTGTTGTCCATGAGATTGTTTTGAGTAAGAAAGTCCAGGACTTGATTGAACACTACTTTCTCCAGAATCTTGGCCATGAATGGAAGCAGGGATACTGGTCTGTAGTTTTCAAGTAGCGTATGGTCCAGGTTGGGTTTCTTTAGCAGTGGGGTTACCCTAGCCTGCTTAAATGAAGTGGGGAATAAACCACAGTCAAGAGATGTGTTAATTATGTGAGTCAGTGTTGGTATGACTGCAGGAGAGATGGCTTGCAAGAGATGAGAGGGAATGGGATCGAGTGGACAGGTGGTTGCATGGCTAGATAGCACGAGTTTGGACACCTCAGACTCAGAGAGCTGAGAAAAAGAGGTGAGTGTGTGTGGTGTTGGTGGTGTACCTTGCGTGTTTGTTGTAGGTGCAGCAAATTGAGCACTGATTTTTGCAGTTTTGGTGCAAAAGAATGTAGCAAAGTCATCAGCAGTAAGTGTGGAGGATGCGGGGGGAGGAGGAGGATAGAGGAGGGAGGAAAATGTTTTAAAAAATAGGCAAGGATTAGTGGCATTGTTGATTTTCAGACGGTAATACGTCTGCTTTGCAGAAGTAACCTCAGCTGAGAAAGAGGACAGAAGAGTTTGGTATGTTAAGAGCTGTGCAGGATTTTTAGTTTTCCGCCAAATTCTCTCTGCAGCCCGAAGTTTTGAGCGATGCTCACGGAGAGCATCTGAGAGCCAGGGTGCAGGAGGACTGGCACGGGCTGGCCTGGATGCAAGTGGACATAATCGGTCTAGACATGATGCTAGTGTGGAGCAGAGTGTATCAGTGGCACTGTTCGAATCAAGTGTAGAGAGTTTGCAAGATGGAGGAAGAGAGTCTGAAACAATGGTGGATAGTCTATTGGGTGAGAGAGATCGTAGGTTTCTGCGAAAGGTAACCAGTGTTGGAGTGTGTGGTGGCTCAGGAGTAATGTGGATGTTGAGAGACAGAAGGAAATGATCGGATATTTGTAGTGGAGTTACTATTGTTTGATCAGTGAAGCAGTGTCGTGTGTAAATAAGGTCTAGCTGATTACCTGATTTGTGGGTAGCAGAAGTAGGTGCTCTTTTTAGGTCAAAAGAGGCAAGCAGAGTCTGAAAGTCTGCAGCTTGCGGTTTGTCAACGTAAATGTTGAAGTCACCTAGCACCAATAAGGGAGTGTCAAAATCAGAAAAAGATGAGAGGAGAACATCCAGTTCATCTAAGAAGTGACCTAATTTACCTGGTGGGCGGTAGATGACAACCACATTTATGTAGAAGGGGTGGATAATGGTGACTGCATGGAATTCAAAGGAGCTGATTGTTGGCAGGGACGGTATCAGAGTAAATTTCCATTCTTTGGAAATTAGTAGTCCAGTCCCACCCCCTCTCCCTGACTGACGAGGAGTGTGGGAAAAAGAGAAATTAGCAGAAAGAGTAGCATGTGTAGCAGTGTCCTCCGGCCTCAACCAGGTCTCAGTTAGAGCCATGAGATTATAGTCAGAATATGTAGCTATGGAGGTAATAAAATCTGCCTTGTTAACAGCTGATTGACAATTCCAGAGGCCCACAGAGAGAGAGAGTTGTGAAATAGTAGATACATGTATATAACGAAGGTTGTGAGGATTAAGCCTGCAGCGTACCTCCCGTGTTTTGCGAGTGTTAGTAACAACAGGAATTAGAAAACACATAATAAAAGTGCACTGACAACAAAAGATAAAGTAAAAAAAAAAAAAAAAAGTAAAGTACTTGAGTGCTTTGTCGATGTCTTTGCTCGGTGGAGTCGCGCAGGTAGAGTCGATGGTCTTTACACTCGTCGGTCTTGAGTCGCGCAGGTAGAGTTGATGGTCTTTACACTCGTCGGTCTTGAGTCGCGCAGGTAGAGTCGATGGTCTTTACACTCGTCGGTCTTCACACGAGGCGGTCTTCACACGAGGCTGCCGCGACCGCTGCCGCGGTTAACTAGTTGTTTATATAACCCCAAAGCACTAGCTGATTGAATTCAGCTGGACACGCCTCGAGAGTCAAAACAAGGGCCGAAACTGAGGCGGACGACGCGAAACCGCATCTGCGTTCGCTACACAAGCTCTTATAGTAACCAAGGAAACAGTGGCTAAACACTTCTAGTATTATACACAACTGAAAGCAAGTTTAAATGTCCTACAACTTTACACAAACAGCTGAAAACAAGTCCTCAAACCATACACAACAACTGAAACAAGTCTTAAATGTACTTACAGGCTGCTGGTCTAGATGCTAAAGTGCTTCTCCTGAAGCACTTTAGCATCTGTAATGTATATGTAGTTCAAATACATGCTTGCTTTTCTTTAAGCAAGGTTTACTGATGAGCAATAGTACTAGTGATGACTTTATAAACCTCTTATAATCTGGCCAGTAAAAACATAAATATACAAAATACAGCAATTTATAAGAGAGTACCACTTTCCTCTCTGTTCCTTCATTCATTGTGCTTCTCCAAACAGCCGTGTTTCCGCTGGCCTTCGTCCTCCAAGCCATCAGATCTGCAAATGACACCCAAATTAAAACCTCATTAACATTTGGCTTAGTTTTTGGCTTTTTTAGCTCCAGACTGATTAAAATGCAGTTTGGTCGCTGTCCTGGACACATTCAGATGTGGGTTTTGTGGGTCACAGCTCAGGGATTCAAGTGTTCAGACAAAAAGTTACTGTAACAAGGTTCTTTGTGTGGGAAGAAGAAGACAGGGTCGGCGTTGAGGTAAATAACAGATTTCTTTTATTTTTAATACTGTATCACTGTCAAGGCCAGCTCACACTGTGTGGCCGTCGTTCAGCTCTCTCTCTCTCCCGACTGTTCCTCCCGTTCTCCTTAAGACGGGTGTCTCTCCGGTCCAATCACTAGAATAAACAGGTGTTGCTTATTATTTCGGATTGGCCTGCTGATTAGCCGCCGGGCTCTGAGCATGCTCTCCCCCTTTATTGGGTATTCGATCATGCTTACCTCTCCACATACCCCCACCGCCCGCCTCAGGCCGGGGAGCCGTCCGGCCTGCAGCCCTCCCCCCCCCCGCCCTGGAGAGGAAGTCGGCTACAGCCATCTGCGCCCCCGGTCTGTGGATCACCTTGAATTTAAAAGGCTGTAATGCTAGATACCAACGGGTGATCCGCGCGTTGGTATCCTTCATACGGTGGAGCCACTGGAGAGGAGCATGATCTGAACAGAGGACGAATTCCCTACCCAGGAGGTAATAGCGAAGAGTAAGAACGGCCCACCTGATCGCCAAACATTCCTTCTCTATGGTGCTGTACTTAGCCTCACTTTTACTTAGCTTGCGGCTAATGTACAGCACCGGCCGCTCCACTCCTGCCACCTCCTGGGAGAGAACCGCCCCCAGACCCCGATCGGACGCGTCCGTCTGTAAAATAAAGGGGAGAGCAAAATCAGGAGCGTGCAATAGCGGCCCCCCACAAAGTATAGATTTTACCTTTGAGAAGGCCTGTTGGCACTGCTCCGACCATTGGACGGTATCCGGTCCCTCCTTTTTAGTGAGATCAGTCAATGGGCTGACAAGGGCCGAATAATTAGGGACAAACCGCCTATAATATCCTGCCAGTCCCAAAAACTGTCTCACCTCCTTTTTGGTCTTGGGTCTCGGACAGGTTGCAATGGCTGCAGTCTTATCAATTTGGGGCTGCACCTGCCCGTGACCTAAGTGGAAGCCCAGATACCTTACCTCCACTCGCCCAATTGCGCACTTCCGTGGGTTGGCCGTGAGCCCGGCCCGTCTCAGCGCCGACAATACCGCCCTCAGATGTTGCATATGCCGCTGCCAATCATTACTGTAAATGATGATGTCGTCTAAATAAGCAGCGGCATATGCTGCGTGAGGGCCGAGTATTTTGTCCATCAGGCGCTGGAACGTCGCCGGCGCCCCGAACAGCCCGAACGGAAGCGTCACAAATTGGTGCAATCCAAACGGCGTAGTGAAGGCTGTTTTTTCGCGGGATATTGGAGATAAGGGGATCTGCCAATAGCCCTTCGTTAAATCCAATGTCGAGTAATATCGAGCAGCACCTAACCGGTCGAGCAACTCGTCAATACGCGGCATTGGATAAGCGTCGAATTTCGACACAGCATTCACCTTGCGATAATCCACACAGAACCGGACCGAGCCGTCCGTCTTAGGTACCAAGACAATCGGGCTGGCCCAGTCGCTGTGGGATTCTTCTACTACTCCCATTTTCAGCATATTATTCAATTCTTCCTGAATCACTTTTTTCTTGTGTTCAGGCAGGCGATACGGCCGGGTCCTAACGACCACGCCCGGTTCGGTCTCGATATGGTGCTGAATCAGGTTGGTACGACCGGGCAGGGGCGAAAACACGTCCGAGTATTCACGTTGGAGGTGCCGGATGTCGAGGAGCTGGCTCGCTGAGAGATGATCGCCCCCGGTGACCAGAGCGCTCGGCCGTTCACGGCCGGAGCTCTCCGGCCCCAGGTCATCCTCGTTAGTAACAAGCGTAGCCAGCGCCACGTCCTCCGGCTCCCTCCACTGCTTAAGCAGATTAATGTGATAAATCTGACGCGAGTCAGCCCTGTCCGAACGAACCACCTCGTAATCGAGATCACTGACTCGTCGTGTGACCACAAACGGCCCTTGCCACTTGGCGAGTAATTTAGAGCTGGAAGTGGGTAGCAGTACAAGTACTTTATCTCCCTGTGAAAATTTACGGAGTTTAGTGCCCTTATCATATCGCCGGCGTTGGTCATCCTGAGCCTTAAGCAAATTCTCTGTAGAGAGCCGCCCCAGTGTGTGGAGTTTTGCTCTAAGGTCCAGGATATATTGAATTTCATTTTTACTTTTAGAAGGCTCGTCCTCCCAAGCCTCTCTAACAACATCCAAAACCCCTCTGGGCTGTCTGCCATAGAGAAGCTCGAAGGGGGAAAACCCCGTGGAGGCTTGGGGAACCTCCCGCACAGCGAATAATAAGGGCTCCAACCACTTATCCCAATTTTTCGCGTCCTCGTGAACGAATTTACGGATCATTGATTTAAGCGTGCGATTAAATCTTTCCACCAGCCCGTCTGTTTGTGGGTGATAGACGCTGGTGCGAATAGATTTAATGCCCAATAATCCGTAAAGCTCGCGCATCGTGCGTGACATGAACGCGGTGCCTTGATCAGTGAGAATCTCCTTGGGGATTCCCACACGGGAGATGAGGCGAAACAGCGCCTCCGCAACGCTCTTTGCTGAGATGTTACGGAGCGCGACTGCTTCCGGGTAGCGGGTTGCATAATCCACCAGAACTAATGCAAACCGATGCCCGCGTGCGGATCGCTCTAATGGCCCGATGAGATCCATACCAATTCTCTCGAAGGGGATCTCCATAATTGGTAAAGGGCGCAACGGCGCTTTTGGGGTGGCCGGCGGATTTACCAGCTGACATTCACTGCACGCAGCGCACCATCTGCTGACGTCACCGTGAATGCCCGGCCAAAAGAATCGGGTCATGAGGCGATTTAGTGTGGCCGCCTGACCTAAATGTCCGGCCATAGGATTAGAATGAGCCGCCTGAAAAAGCATTTCCCGGCGGCTCTTTGGTACTAATAGCTGGGTTGTATCTTCTTTTGTCTGAGTGTCTTGGGTCACTCGATACACCCTATCATTAATAACCGCAAAATACGGATAGGAGAGGGGTCGATCAGGCTGGAGGATTTTCCCATCAATAACTTGCACTCTTTCGAGTGCATGTTTTAGTGTATCATCACGCGACTGCTCCAGGGGAAAGTCTTTACACCGGGAAATTCCCAGCCCTTCCCCTGAGTCAGCGCGTGACGTCACTGCTTGGGATTCCCCCAGCTGAGCGACACGTCCCCTATCTGGCGATTTCTTCTTCCAAGAAACACCCGCACATAAAACTCCCAATAATCTATTGAATCCAGGCCAATTAGTTCCCAGAATTAGCGGGTGTTTGAGGTGCGGGTTAACCGCTACCTCCACTCTATGCTTTTTCCCCCGAAATTGAATATCTATTGCCGTTAGCGGGTAGTGAATAACATCCCCGTGTACACACCTTACCCTTACCGTGCGGCTCATATCCAAAGCCGGGTCTTGAAGCAAGCTTTGGTGGATGGAGGTCTGATTACACCCCGAATCCACCAAAGCTTGATATGTACCCCCTTTTATACTCACAGGTATCCGGTATAGCCCGTCGCGACCGGGGGCGACTGCTGGCACATCGGGCAGGCGGACCAATGCACCCACCTCCATCACGGAGCAGTTCTCTGGTGCATGATCCGCCCCCCCGCAATGCCAACATGCCGGCCCAGACCTTCCCGTTATACCCCCGAGGGCAGCAGGACCAACTGATTGGGCCGGAGAGAGACCCGTCATCGCTGTAGGCCCGCCCATGCCACGTGCCTCCCCGTCTCTATCCCGATAGGTGCCCCAGCGATGCGTGCTGCGCTGGGGCTCCGGGCCTGGGATCCGCCTCCTGGGAGTCGGTATGGGCGGTCCCCTCGATCTGGGCCTGGGGATAGGAGGAGAGAGAGAAAGAGGAGGGACAGGGGGAGAGAGAGAGAGAGAGGTTAGTTCGCCGACCCTGGACCTCGCTACCAGGTGATCCTCCGCCAGCTGGATGGCCGTTTCCAGATCGTCTGGTCGGTGGCACTGGACCCACTCCGATGTTCGGGAGGGAAGGCGGGCGATGAACTGTTCCAGTACCACAGCGTCGACGATCTGATCGATGGTCCGGTCATCCTGCACCAGCCATCTGCGGCAGGCGTCACGGAGCTGCTGGGCGAATATGAAGGGCCGACCGCTCTCCTCCAGCTTCAGCGACCGGAAGCGCTGGCGTTGTTCCTCCGGATTGCGGCCGGCCCGCTGAAGTATGGCTCGTTTCAGGTGCGCATAATTCAGGAGATCCTCGGCCGGTAGCTGCTGTGCGGCGGTCTGGGCTTCGCCCGACAGCAGCGGGATGACTCTCACCGGCCAATCGGCCCGGGGCCACCCACACGCTCCTGCCATCTTCTCAAACAGGTCTAAGAAGACTTCCGGGTCATCTTGTGGCCCCATTTTGTGTAGTGTGATGGGAGGGTGGGTGGCTGATGTTGCTCCGGGCTGGATCCCCTGCTTCAGCATGCTCCGGACGAGCTCGCGGTCCTCGCGCTGGGCCTCCACAAGGACCTTAAAGCGCTCCTCCTGCTCGGCTCGTATGTCCAGGATCTCCTGGTGTTGTTCACGGTGGAGGACCGCGAGCGCCTGGATCACTTCTGCAAACGGACTGGTTGACGGAGTGGTCATCTTAGCGGCGAGGTCTCTTCTTCTTCCCCGGATTTCGGCACCACTGTAACAAGGTTCTTTGTGTGGGAAGAAGAAGACAGGGTCGGCGTTGAGGTAAATAACAGATTTCTTTTATTTTTAATACTGTATCACTGTCAAGGCCAGCTCCCACTGTGTGGCCGTCGTTCAGCTCTCTCTCTCTCCCGACTGTTCCTCCCGTTCTCCTTAAGACGGGTGTCTCTCCGGTCCAATCACTAGAATAAACAGGTGTTGCTTATTATTTCGGATTGGCCTGCTGATTAGCCGCCGGGCTCTGAGCATGCTCTCCCCCTTTATTGGGTATTCGATCATGCTTACCTCTCCACAGTTACTTTAAACATTCTCTAAAAACTCTTAAAAATCTT